>NW_021319977.1:0-34288 GCF_001605985.2 Dendrobium catenatum | reverse complement strand
CCTGCATCTTTGGAGATGATGTTGCTGGCTTGGTTGGTAGCCAATCTGCTTCGGTCCCGTTTTGCAAGCCTTTCCTGGACAATGATGAAGCTCCCGGACCCCTTGGATGGTCTACGGGCAACCAGGGATCCATTCATTCTTTTTGCCTCGCTATTTTATTCTCTGAGTCCAGGATTCGTCAGGCTTGGGAGCACTTTTGGTGGAGTTTGCTCTTCCTGCTTCACTTTCTGTTTTGTGGCTGGTTCTTAATTGATGTAGCTTTTCATTTTTCAGCAGCAAAGGTTGATAGTTTTGTTTTCCTTTCTGTTGTTATGCATCAATTAAGCTGATAGGTTTTTGGTTGATGGTTACCATTTTGTTGTGGTAACAATCAACTTCATTTTTGTAATCTTTTTGGTATTAATGCTATGGGCTTTGGCCCCTAATTTTCCCAAAAAAAAAAAAAAAAAAATCTAAATATTAATTAATTGCATTATACTCCTAATTAAACTAAGCTAATTAATTCTGAGTACGTAGACAGTAAACTTCTCTGCCAATGCCTGCACGATACACTTCTTGTCTTCCTGTAGTCGTAGGCCTGTCTAGGGTTTGCTTTTCCTCTTCGCGATCTCCTCGTCGTTGTTCGACTGTGGCTGCTTCGCGTTAGGCCGAGTTTTAAAAGAGTCGCTGATTCCTGAAATAAAGGACGCTTCTGCGCCTCATTAGACGACGTTCTTCCTGTCGGATCGGAAGTCACGACGGGAAGGATTTAGGGAGAAAAGGTGGAAAACGACGTTAACTCGGGATTTAGCCTTGAGATTTGAGGAGGTATTTTTTTACGTTCGGCAAGATTTAACTCGAATCCAGCTTAAATTCTGTATCCTAAAGGGTTTCTGCATCATTTTGCGCGAAACCAATTTCTGTTCCTCATCTACAATGGATTCCTTGTTAGCGAACTATGCTTCCTCTGACGACGATGGAGAAGCTGAAGAAGTTTCTCGTGCTATTCCTCATCCCAAGATTTCCTCTTTCTCTAACTCTCTCCCTCCCCCCAAATCCTCTTCGTTCTTCTCCTCCCTTCCTCCTCCCCGAATCTCTAACTCATCTTCTCCTTCTTCCTCTTCCTCTCTGTTCGCTTCTCTTCCCCCACCCAAATCGCAGTTGCCTAACCACTCTTTGAATGATTATAAAAGAGAGGTTGATGGAGGGAAGCCCCCGAATCAACCGCAGTCTTCCTCTATCTTCTCCTCTCTTCCGCCACCCAAAACCTCCACTTCTTCCACTTTCTCTTCCCTCCCCGCTCCCAAATCTCTATCCGGAAATCCCTCTAACAAACCATCTTCGGACTTTAAAAGAGTCGTTCACTTTACACTGCCATTGAATCCTTCCATGCTAAAATCCCTCGATCCTGATGACGATGATGAGGAGGAAAAGGGAAGAAAGGTCAGAAAGGATACTTCGTCTTCATCCACCCCGAAGGCACTCTCTTCCATGCTTCCTGCACCTAAAAACTCACTATGTATAGCTCCGGCTCAATCCTTCGGTGCGTCGAGGAAATCTAGCTTGCAAACGGATGATCCTGCGTCGAGGAGATCTAGCTTGCAAACGGATGATCCTTCTGCAAATTGTCCACAAGGATCGAAAACAGAGCATGAGGTAGGCAGTTTTGCTAGCTATTCTGAGTATGGTGCAGAGCAAGGCATGGCTGTTGGTTATGAGGCTTGTGCGAGTTTTAGTGCAGAACAGGGGGTTAGTGATTATGAGAATTTCAAGAATGATGATGGAAATTGGTCCAGCGGAGTAGTAAATCCTGCGGCCGTTAGTTCGGCGGATGCTACTTATGCAAGTATTCCTGCAACAGTTGGGTGGGAGCAGGATAATGGGGACAGTTCTGGTCACAGAAGTTACATGGATAGCTGGTCCAATGCTTCTAGTGGAGCAACAACATCGGAGATTCCCGATATTGGGAGAATCGCAGGTAAGAGAGGAAGAACAGCTATTCCTACAGAGATTGTGGAGGTGAAGCAGGATGAGTTGATGAAGAACAGACCGAGAGAGGATCAGATTAAATCCACAGGAATAGCTTTTGGGCCGGCCTATCAGGTTTGAATTTACTCACTCTTTAATGATTTTTCTCTTGTTTTGTGCATGCATTACTCATAAAGATAATATTACTTCTGTATTCAAGTTTTTGAATTTCTAATATTCTAATGTGTTGCTTTTAAATATGACTTGTTAATGCTTGTGGAATACAATGATATATGTTGGAAATTGAAGGATGACTATGATAGCATAAATTATAGGTTGGTGTCCATTTTTATAGCTTTGTTGATATGTCATTTCACCATTTACTCTTGAAGAGGAAATTTTATCTAGTATTCCCAGTTTTTCTCATTTTATGGTTTCCTCGTCCCAAGCGGCCTTTAGGAGTGATTTGGAGAACTCTCACATGTAAAGTGTGTTCAAGTTATTTGAAGTAGCTTTTGAGAAGTTTTTTCTTCTTCATGCATAGTCCCCTATGGTCCATTGTGTCATTCTATTGTAATATTTGATGTCTTTCCTCTGCTCTTATTTTTGTGAGAATGCCTTCTAAAATTGACCTAGCCAAGCTCGGCACATCTACATTTTCTACATAAATAGGTCATAGTTATTTTTATGTTAAGGTTTCTATTTCTACCTTAAAAATATGTGGCTTTTTGTCTTTTTTAAGCGTGCATAAATGATTTTTTTAATCAAATTATTCACTGAAATCATTTTGCTTTGAAATGCAAATGGAAGTGAAAATAGCTCTTTAATTTATGGTGTTGCATCTAATTTTATGCTTTGCATGGATATTCGACTTTTACCTTACAAAAAAGCCTCCTACTCTGAATGGAATATGACTTGCAAATTGAATGCCACAATATGTCATTGTGCCTATTTATTTAAAAACAGGAGATTTAAGTTTATTATATCAAATTGTTCTTTATTTACTAAACTAACAATATGTTTTTAAAATGAATTGCCAAGTCTATGTATTTGCGTGTTATGCAACCAAATCATTAGGAATTTAACTAAACATTGGTAATGAAAGCTAGTAGTTTTGTTGTGCACTTCAAGCTTTAGGTGGTATTATTGTAAGTAGAAGCACTTAGATGTTATTTTGTAAATATGTAAGGTTTTGATGTTGCATTGGAAATTACCCTTATAAATATCAATTTGTTGATTTCAACCATCAAGGATCCTCAAGGATGGAACTAGTTGGCAAAGTAATATGGAGTTAACTTTGTTCATTTATGACTATCCAAGGATTCATGGGAACTTTGTTATTTGCTTTTTATTTATTGTAGTTGTTACCTAATCATTATCCATAGGCTCATGGATGTTTTAGTTCATTGTTTAAAATTGCGCAATATGAGGCTCGCCTTGAGGCCCGCCTCAGTGCAATTCCAGTGAAGAACACATCGAGGCTTCTGCCTCAAACTTTTTTTACGAGGCTAGCGCCTCAACTTGACTGAGGCCCGCCTTGAGGCACACCATTCCTCACTAGCGGGAGGCTTACGCCTCACCCAATTTATATATATTTTTATTAAAACTTATCTGAAACCTAAACTAAATTCCCGAACAAATCACGTTTTAATGCACCCTCAAGCTGCAACAACTTCCTCTTTATTGCCTTGACCTCCAACCCTTCGTTTTCTCCATACACACCACCGTCGTAGCCGCTACCGGGGATCACTTGAAACCCGTACACCATCACCACCACCTCTAAAATTTTTAGAGTATTAATCTCATCTTTATGTTAATGAAAAACATTTATAAATAAGAAGATGACTGAAATAAATAAAAAGAAGCAAATTGGGAGGCATTGGACTCCATAGAATGAGATAAGGGAGAGACTAATTTATTATGATGACGACTCAAATAAAAACCTCCTCAGTGATGATAGTGCAGATGATTTCTAAGTTTTTGTAAACTATTTTAGTTTCTTTTAAGAATTTTATGTGGGTGAGTCGGAAACTGATAAATAAGAAATTTGGAGTTAAATTTGATATTATATAATACTTTTATGCCATTCCTATGTTTAATATTATTTTGCTCTTATAATATTTGTACTTCAATTCTATTTCACGCAATTTATCACTTGCAACTTTATCTCTTGTGCAATTTTTTATTTTATATGTATGTCAATTTGTTATTTCATAATTTAATAGAAAATTAACACGTCATCCTTTAACATATTATTTGAGTATTATATAAAAAATTACTTCTATAATTTATTTTGACTTAACACAATTTTTTGATTTTGTGGCTTAAGCATCAAAACGCCTTGAGGCTTACACCTCGCCTCATGAACAATAAACACCTCAATACCTAATTGCACAATTTTAAACTTTGCTTTTGTTTGTTGATTGTGATGAATTTGACTACCCCTCTCTTTAAGTCCGGTTCTCAAACGCCCCATGCTTGCCCGTCTTCCTCTGCTCTCCCTGTTTTGAACCTATGTGTTTTAATGTAATACGATCAGACCATTAAGAATTTAATAAAATATGGGCAATGAAAGTTAGCAGGTTTGTTTTGCTCTTCAAGATTCTGGTGGTATTATTGTAAATAGAATCACTTGGGTGTTATTTGATGTTGCGTAGCAAATTTTCTCTTGATGGATACATATATAGCAAATTTTCTCAAGGCTAGAACTAGCCAACACAGTTATGGCACCTAGCTTATGGAGTCACCATTTTTTATTTATGACTATCCAAGGAGTAGGGGGAGATTTGATTAATTATTTTTATTTGTTTTTGTCACAATTCTAGTTCTTACCTATGCCTTTCCATAGGGTTATGGATGCTTTTGTTTGTTAAATATAATGGATTCGTCTGCTCTCCCCTGTACTTCTACTACCCTGCCTTCTCACGTTCATCTCTCCGTCTCTCTTCCATATCATGATTTTAGTTCGTTCGCTTTCTCTTCTTCTACTCCAGATGCTTTTGTTTGTTAATTATGATGGATTTGACTGCTCTCCCCTGTACTTCTACTGCCCTGCCTTCTCACGTTCATCTCTCCCTCTCTCTTCCTTCACATGATCTTAGTTTGTTCACTTTCTGTTCTTCTACTCCAGAAGTTTTCCTTTCTATTGCCTTTCCCTTCTGTGACTCTTGGCTGCATTCTTTCTTTCCAAGTAATCTAATTCCAGTACTGCACCTCTTGATGCCCTGATTTCACATCTGGGTCCTCTTCTCGGCTTCCTCTTGGACGTCTCAACAATGCTTTTGTGTTCTCCATTAAAATTAGCTAATTAAACCATATTTCCCCTCACTTCAATTTACAAATCAGAGCAACTTTGGAATACAACTGAGAATCATAGGAAGATCATTAGAACTCCCCATCAAGATTTCCATCAGCTTCTCCTTTTTGAGTATTAAGAGTAAGCGTATAGTATAATGGGAAAACCTGAAAAATAGAACACGAGTTACTAAAAAATTGCCTTTTTTTTTATCCCTTTGCTCTCAATTTGTATCGAAAAGCCTCATCAAAACTGCTTGCTAGCATCCTGATCTCTACAAGCTTCATTTGTGCACGTCCTCCCTAAGCTTCAACTCCTTTCCTCTTTTCTGCATTAATAAATGCATCGATATTCTCGTCAACCCGTCAACCCTTCCTCTATCTTAACTTAAAAATTAATACTCCTACAACCTTCTTCCTTCACAAAACCCTCAATCACAACATTTAAAATTTCAAATCCTTCTTATTCAAACCTAATCCTCTTAAAAAGCCTAGCTGGATCCAATTGAGCCCCTCTTCTTCCTTAAAGCAAAGCCATTAAAATTTCTAAGCATGCCCTCCATTTGGATACATCACTTTACGTTAGCTTGGTTTTAGAACTGAAAATACTTAAAAGTTTTAATAAAACACTCCATTTTGCAGAATCACTTTACATCATTTATCTACAGCCACAGCTGTGCGGGTCCGAATTAGGTTTTAGAGTTGTTGACTTCTGATCCAGCAATCTTTTAATGGCATATGACTTTGAGTCCTCGTAGTGTCCATGATATTCATTTCGTAATCTTCATTGAACTTGTTTATCCTTTTTCAGATGTATTAGATGTCATTCAATGGATTTGTAAATTTGCTTTTGTCTAGGAACATTTTTAAAATTCAAGTTGACGAGGTTTTGTTCTTCCATAGAATAGATTTATCTTATTTTAAATAAGAAAAAAGCAGGTTAAACTTATCTTGAAGCTATAATTTGAATATGTAAACGAGGCATTTTTAAAACCCAACATTATATAGCTTCTATTTATTTAATAATTATCAAGTATTGGTTTAGAGAAATTAACATTATATAGCTTCTATTGATTTAATAATTATCAGATAGCATGATAAGATAAATTGATACATAATTGTGATAGAGTTAAGTTTCTTGGATCTATTATATTGAAGAATCTGGATATCAATGAGAATATGTCCTTATAGTGGTTTGGGTGGGAAAAGCAGAGAAATGCTTCATGGATATTATATAGTTGGATAATATCAATCATATTAAAAATGAAAATTTTATAGATATGCAATTAGCTTAGTTATATTTTATGGATATGTGTTTGCCGGTTAATAATATATTTAATGCTGCATAACTAAGTTTGTTAAGATGTATATGTGGCAAAATAAAAAATTATAGATGATAAAATGACTACATTAAATTGGTGTGGGTGGCATGAGTAACATTTATTGATAAGATATAAAAAACTTAAATATTTGGGCATGTAAAATTATGGGCAAAAGCTGCACCAATAAGATGGATACATAAAATTAATGTTATGGATTACACGAAGAAAAAGGAAATTATAATATGGATAGAATTTGCGCAAAAAAACAAATCGTAAATGAGGTTTAACATATCATGCATCACTTAATAGGAATTAATGGAGAATTAGAATTCGTTAGTCTTTCCCAAATATTTGTGGGACGGGTAGACTACACTACATGTATGGACATGAATCACTTCCATTACCATACTCTCACCGCATACAACTTGCACAAAGACTCATTAATCTATCCTTTTCCACCTCCCCATTTTACTCAAGTTTCCCTAAAAGAAAATGGATGTGTTACAGCTTTTGTCATTAACCCTAAAAAAAGTGCTGGCGGTTTCCATTCTCAGGTCAAGTAATAGAGCTAACAGCATCAGAGAAAATGGCTCTCTCTCTCGCTTCAGTAGGTAGGTGGGAAGAGTTGGGATTTGAGTGTGGGTTTGGTTGACGACCTATGGTAATTTGCTTTACCAACCTCTGGGAAAATTTAAATGCAGATTGTCATCATTTTTACAGACATAGCTTGTGGGCTCTAAGGTCGAAATTTGAGCGGTAAACAACCCATATTGTTCACTAAGGTACCTAAGTAATCAGTTAGTGAAGGTTTTAGGATAGTTTTTCTGAAAGAACAAAATGCAATAATTTGATTCTAAAAGAAGGGGGACTTAGTCAAAGATGGACCTATCAATAAAGGATGATGCACTGACTTAAATGGAATTTTTTTTTCTTTTTTGCTTTATGGAAATTCAATTCACCTTTTCCTTCTATAAATAAAATTGAAGGATTAAATGCCTACCTCAAATATTAATCAAATAATTTTCTAATTCTCTTAAAACCTCAAAATGTGTTAAGTCTTAGGAAGAAAAAATGCTATGCCAGATATAATATGGCTAAAAATTGTGCAAAAAGATTTATATAAAATATAGGTAAATCTTCATGCAACCGTAAACGTGAGCAAATTGAGTTTGAATGATCTAAGATTGAATGTACCCAAAAAACAAAACTTGATCTAATTTAACGTGGCTATAAGCTGTGCAAATAAATGGAGATTGAATGTGTAGAAGACATTTGAAATAAGATGAAAATTTTCTAAGACTATCTCCCAAAATTTGAAAACATTAATTGTATCTTGTTGTTATTGTATTTTTATAGGTAAAACAGTTATTGAACATCTGGCTGTACTCTAGGAAGCAATTTCATTGGCTATAAGTGGCGGTAGAACGTAGAGAAAGGTAGCTAGTGTTGGATGGAATATATATTGAAAGTGGATGACTGGCAACTAAAGTGTTTCAACGAGCAAATTTTTGGAGTTCTTGGTAGGACAATGACAATAGGAGAGGAGAGAGAGAAATAAGAAATGATAGGAAGAATTGTTTTGATGTCTTTTATTGTAGTAAATATGCCCATTTAAATAACTCCTTAAAAACAACTTATATTTCAAACATAAAATTCAAATTATAACTTATCCAAACAAATTGAAAATTCAAACTTCATTCTAATCACATCGTCCTTTAGATCACTTTCTTACAATTCAGCGCCTATTTGTGATTAGTTTTTTATTTCTTTTTTTTTTGTTTTACTTTAGACAATGCATGTTTAGTTAGTATTTTGTATTGTTTTTTATTTCTATTTTCTTAAAAAAAAAAAAAGATCAAGTTGATTTTAAAATACTCAAAATAATTTTTAGGTTCTTCATTATTTCAAAACATGAACCTAATGCCACCCAACCTCCAGAGGCCATCCTTGTGCCTAAGCCAACAACTTCTCAGACCTTGGGGCACTTCTCTCTTCTAAACTATAAAATAAATCGATTTATGTGATGAACAACAACAACAAACTTTTATCCCACTATGTGGGGCCAGCTACATGAATTCTTTTTCTTCACCATGTTATGTTAATAGTCAAATTCTCATCTAAATCTAATAAAGAAAGGTCATTTTTAATATTTTTCTAACCAAGTCTTTTTAGGTCTACCTTTATCTTTCTTAACATACGTCAAATCTAATACATCTATTTTCCTAACCGCCGTTTTATGTGACCAAACCATCTAAGGCGATTTTATATAATCTTATATTCCACCGGAGCTATTCCGACCTTTTTACATATATGCTCATTTCGCATTCTATCTTTAAGAGTAAAGCCACTCATCCACCTGAGCATCCTCATCTTTGCAACACTTAACTTAATATATAGCAAGAGTTTATTGAATGAAAAATCTTTAAGAGTAAAGTCACTCATCCACTTAATCAATTTATGTGATATTCAATAAAAATAAAAAATAAAAAATAAAATCTATAATAATGATATCAAATATTTTTATTTCTCATATCAAAATATCAATAAAAAAGAACAAAAGTGATCCTAATTAACCTCTTACTATATAGAGGTGGAAGTGAAATCAAGGAAAATGCATTGTCTTTGTCACTCCCACCTTAACTTTTTCTGAAGTAATAGCGAGGGAGGTTTTTTTATTTCTCTTTTTCTTCCCGGTTTATCCTCTTCTTTGTGTATAAATTCCAACAATCCTTAAGTTTATGCCTTAACTTGCTATGGTAGCAACATGGTGGTCTACTGTCTTGCTCCTCCGAATTTAAACCTTTAGTCTATTCCTTTACATGCGTTAAGTAGGCTTTTTTTTTTTTTTAATGTGGAGAGTTTTATTTCTTTTCTCAAGGTTATAGCTTTTGTGCTAGCTTAAAGTACGTAAACAACTGGAAAAAGCTTCAATTTTGCAGGAAATCTTTCATGAACTCTTGCTACATATTTTATTAATATAGATTTTTCATTCAATGAAATTTCTTAAGTGGTTTCCTGTCATCTAAATTTTGTTTTGCATTCTTCTACATTTCTTTCATCATATTTTTTCAAATTCTTCCATCAAGTCCATTTTTTCGTTCTTATCCAATAGGAATTAGGATGGACTTGAGCCATTAGCGATCTTTCTGAACTTTGACCATGTAACACACACACCATAGTTCTCAGATTGTGAATTCCTTCACACTAAATGAGATAATTTCAAATGAAAACATACAATTTTTTTTCTATTCAAATTATAAACCATGAAATATATTTCAGGATGTTCAAACTAATTTGGTTGACCTTTGTATTTCATCATAGTAAGGCAACTAATGCGGAGCATTTTAATTTAAAATGTTCTTTAGGTTATTTTATTTAGTTTGTTACAAGATTATAGAATATTCTAGGATTCTCTAGGTGTTCTCTACTTGAGTATTATATATATAGAATGTGTAAGAGGAATGGAGCATTGATAAATATTATTCCCCTTTTAAGCTCTTAAGCTTTGTGTTTGTCCCTGGATTGAGATTTCCTTCTAGTAGGTCTGTTTCTTCCGACAATCCACTGCATTAGTTGGTATCAAAGCATGGAGCTTGCAAAGTACAATGGACTGCAGAAGAAGGCGGGTTGTCGATGATGATCGAATCCGAAGAAGATGGGCGGTCGACGAAGATCGACTCTGAATAAGATGGGCGGTCGACGACGATCGATGCCAAAGAAGAAAGGCGGTCAACGCCACGAAGCCCTTTGGGTGGCTCAAGTGAAAGCATCACTTGATCATATTGATGCTTTATGTGTTAATTTCATGCATTCGGTGGAGAGAATCATGAGCAGGTCAGCAACCATACCGGCCCCATCACTCCTCTGCTCCAACACACACGTGCAACCGATCCTACTTCTGCCTTCAGATTCGTCTACGTTTCTGACTCTCCAACACAGTTCAGCCCTCGAGCTTGTCGAGCAATCCCATCCCAAAGGCTGTTCTAAACATCCATCATCGCCTATTGTCACAGAGGTCATTGATTTCGCTTCTTTTTGTGACCAAACCAGCACTAATGCGCTACCTACGCCCCATGCTCCCAACTCTTTCTCCTACACTCCGCATGACCACAACTGCTCCCACTCAGCTCCTGCGACCCCAAACCCACTCCCACGTCTGTACGGACTGCACTCCCACTTCCGCTCCCGCCCCCGCTCAACTCTCGCGATCCCACACTCGACCCCGCACTTGAAGACAATGAGAAGCCCTTTTATGAAATCAGCGGCGAGAAGTACCCTGTTGCTACGAAGCATCCTCTATACTCTAGCCCGAACTCCGAGAGCTTAAAAGGCCATTGAAGCCAGAATATCCGCAGCAGCAGCATCACTAACGTCAATGCTTTTGCAGACAACAATAAAAATCCTGCTTACCTAGAACCCACTGAGCCCCTGCCCTCTTTCCCATATCCCAGCACGACTGTCTTCTCCATGCGTTCCCTTCACGTGATTCCCTTCACTCGATTCCACTCCCCTATCGGCATTGTCCAGCTCACCATCTCATTTGACTCCCTTCACTTGATTCCACTCCCCTACCGGCATTGTCTAGCTCACCATCTCATTTGACGACAAGCCCTGTGTGGAATACATCATCGGCAATTCATCATCCATAAGCTTGAAGTTTGTCATTCTTGATCTAACGAGGATTGAGTTTCCTAAAATCTATGTGGATAGGGAGAATCAACAGATGATTTTTGAGTATTTCTCAGTTGGTTCCAATGTTCGTTTTGTTCATCTTGGAGGATTCGGAGAGGTATTCATGGCTATGCTAAAGGATGGTTCAAGCGTCTCCATCAATCAAGAGATGTCAGAGAATGGCGATGAAGACGAGGGGAGGGATTTTCGGTGGTCTCCGATCCAGGAGGAACCACTCTACCAATTTGCCGAGTTGCTGCGTCTTCCCTTGGTGGAGCTACCGTCCCATCGCCACCTTTCATTCTCTTCTATTTCGCAGACTCCTCCACTTGACCGTTATTGTCTTCCACCATTTCCACTGAGAAGAACAATCCCACGATACAGCTCCAAAAAATAGCTTCAAATGTGTGCAAAGTTTTCTGACGACTATTAAGGTTGGAAAGTTCCATCCTTTCCTTTCTCCGTTCTTCAACCTCCGGCGTTTTCCACTCAAATTGCATCAGCCTTGTCATTCATGGCCTCCCAGATTCCAATTCCTTGCTGTCCTTCCGTTATCCACTCTGGCTCTCGTCGACATCTTCTTCAATTCCCCTAGATCCGGAGGCCGCCGGCTCCTTTCTAAACACCCTTTCAACCTCCTGTGCCTGGAAGCCAGCCTTACATGCAACCCGTTCGATAAAATGCCTCAGTTTTATGTGTGTGAAGGATTATTGTAGTGCATTGAGGATTTTTACAAGTGTTGTGATGGCTGAGGAGATGCAGGGCCAAGGTAAGTTTCACAGCATCGGCCTCGTAATCCAGATGTTCGTCAATATGACGAAGCCGAATTCTGCTATTGGACCTGATACAGTCATCTTTAACAACCTCATAAATAGGCTTTATAAGGTGGCTAAGGAGACTGGAGAGAGCAAATTAATTGTTTATGAGGTGGCAAAGGAGAATGGAGAAAGCCAATTAATTGTTTCTGAGGTGGCAAAGGAGAATGGATAGAGCAAATTAATTGTTTATTCCTTGATGATTGCTGGCTTGTGCAAGAATGATACATTAGATAAAGCTGTTACATTTGGTGTTGCTGTACAAGTAAGTATTCTAAGTGAAGGTGGCAATGAGACCAAAGTTATTATCCCCAGGATAAATTCTCAGCCTGCATACAAGTTGTTGTTTTCTGTTGAAGGTCAAACATATACAAAACATAAAGAAGCAAGTGTATGATATATACAAAATTGTAAAGGTCAAAGGTACTCATGCAGCTAATGAATAAGCTTATGGATATGCATCAAAGACGCAAAGTCTTCGACCCAGGAGGATTGATCATAATTTTTACATCTATCTTTCTCCCGATGATGCGCCGTGACGGAGTCCAGCCCTTTTGACTCAAGGGGAGAATGATGTGGAGCATTTTAACTTAAAATGTTCCTTAGTTTATTTTATTTAGGTTGTTACAAGTTGTTACAGGTTTCTAGAATCTTCTAGGATTCTCTAGGTGTTCTCTACTTTAGTATTATATATATAGACTGTGTAAGAGGAATTGAGTGTTGATGAATATTTCTCTACTTTAGTATTATATATATAGAATGTGTAAGAGGAATTGTGATGAGGACATCGGAGATCAACGGCTACGATTTTTTAGTTATTTATTTATATGTTTTTGTACTAGTTTATTTTGTATTGTTGTTTTTCCATTTATACCCTTATGGGTGGTCATGTAGTGTTGTAGCCCGAAGGGCATTTTAGTCTTTGTTATTTTTCTTTTCATAAGGCCTATTTATAGGCTAGCTTTCTTGTATTGAGGGATGATGATGATTGAATGAAAATTTTGCTCTTGTGTTCTCTTTGTGAGTTCCTTCTTGAAGATCTCTTAGTGAGTTCTTTTTCCTAGATCTCTGTGTGAGTTCTAGGGAAAGCCCAAGGTGAGGGAAAAAGCAATACCCGCCAATCATTGGAAGCGTCCTTGACTCGTGGTTTATTTTTATCTTATTGTTTTCTTCTCCAAATCTCGTTTTCCTCCTCCCCACGCCAGGCCCTACCCGAGTTTCCATCATCCACCACGTTACTCATTAGCTTCTTCCACCACAAACCCAAGATCCACCAAGAAATCCCCAAAACCGATGGCAAGCCCCTCTTCCTCCTTTGGCCGCCGGCCACCGCCTTGCTCCAAGCCATGATGAAGATGTCATTCATCATAATGGCTCATTGATTGTGGCCTAGCAATAAATAAAGGAGTTACCGATTTTGAATTTCAAATTTGAAATTCAAACTTTCCATTTTTGCAAAATTCCTAAAAAGGAAAGTTTTCGAATTGATCCAATCCAAATTTCATGACATGTGGAATTATTAATTTTCATCCTAGGTGGCATCGACTCAATTGGAAAGCACCTAATCCCTCCCTAATTTCCCTCCCCTCTCACCATGCCGCCGGCCCCATGAAGGAGCTCTCCCCATTGATTGCTCCTTTAATGCCCATCCTATTTGAAATTGAAATTGATTTCAAATAAACTTTCACCATCCAATTTGAATTCCCAAATACATTCAATTAAGGGCCATAAATAAGGAAACTTTCCTCTTAATTGAAATATGGAACTTCCGTTCCAGATTTTTGAACAAATCTGTTATTAAATTGGGGGGCCCATGTGAGTTAATGCTAAGCCTTTCTCTCTCCTTATGGCCGGCCACCTCAACCCCATTGCTTCTCTTTCTAATTGCCACCTCATCTCCTCTTAATTACCTCCCAAATGCCTCCCCACTCCAACGTAAGTTCAGTTTTTACACCTGATTTCAAAATCTGAGAGTGGAAAGCAAGGTTATTCCCTCTCAGATTTCCTCTCCACCGTTACTTCATGTGGCTTGTCTCCAAAGCATTGCTACTGAGTTTTCTTCCCTAAAATGAGAGTGGAATTCCTCTCAGATTTTTTAGAGAAGAAAAGCTGAAACATTTCAGATTTCTCCAGACTACACTTGCTGTCCTGCTAGCCGAACACTACAAAATTGTAAAGGTCAAAGGTACTCATGCAGCTAATGAATAAGCTTATGGATATGCATGACGCAAAGTCTTCGACCCAGGAGGATTGATCATAATTTTTACATCTATCTTTCTCCCGATGATGCGCCGTGACGGAGTCCAGCCCTTTTGACTCAAGGGGAGAATGATGTGGAGCATTTTAACTTAAAATGTTCCTTAGTTTATTTTATTTAGGTTGTTACAAGTTTGTTACATGTTTCTAGAATCTTCTAGGATTTTCTGGTGTTCTCTACTTGAGTATTATATATATAGAATGTGTAAGAGGAATGGAGTGTTGATGAATATTATTCCCCTTTTAAGCTCTTAAGCTTTGTGTTTGTCTCTGGATTAGGATTTCCTTCTAGCATGTCTGTTTGTTTCGTTGATCCCCTGCATCAGTAACTCCATGTTTGTTTTTCAACTACTCACCCTGTTGATGGATTCTCCTTGGCAAGCAATTTTTTTCTATTGGATGGCTCTCCTTGTTTGCGTAGGTGGTAGTTGAGTAGATGCTGATGGTGTTAGCATCAAGAGTTTCATAAGCAATCATCATTGCAGCCATTTATTCCCTTATCAAAGCATTACCAACTCTTCTTTCTTATTGAGAATACCTTCAATTCTCTTTTTCTCTCTCCACATAGTTGTAGTTTGTGATAGAAAAGCTTTGATGATATGCATAATATTAAGGGGAGAGAAAATCTAGGGGTAATTATAATTTAACATCAATTATATTTTAAATTACATATGATATTTATCGAACATTACAAATAAAGTCACAAGACATCTTGAATGCAATATATTTGCTATTAAAAACTAAACAATTTCTTCACAAGAGAAAGAGGATGAAATTCTTTGCTCAAAGAGTAAAGCTATTTTGTGAAAAGGGAGATGTACATATTCCAAATATGAATGCTTCTTATTTAGGAGGTCGAGGTTATTCTCATTATTGAAAGTAGGGGTGTCAATTTTGGGTCACGGGTCGGGTTTGGGTCGAACCCGAAACTGACTCGGTACTATTCGGGTCAACCCGAACCCGTTTCTGTAAACGGGTCGGTTTTCCGGACCCAAACCCGACCCGCTTCGGGTCTGGGTCAACCCGACCCGTCCCGAATGACCCGATTCAGACAAAAAACTGCTAGTTTTCTGGTCCAAAAACGGGTCAAACTCTGCTTTTCGGGTCAAGAACGGGTAAAAAATGGGTCAATCTCGGGTTCCCGGGTCAAAAATGGGTTTTCGGGTCAAAACGGCTCATTTTCGGGTCAATTTCGGGTTGACAGGTCAACCCGAACCCGACCCAATTTTTGAAACGGGTCGAATTATTGAACCCGAACCCGACTCGTTTCGGGTTCGGGTCAACCCAAACCCAAAATTTTCGGGTCGGGTCCAATATTGACACCCCTAATTGAAAGGATACTGTTATGGCAGAGAAATATTATAGAATTGATGTTTTTATAGCTACTATAACTACACAATTGTAAAAAATGAACAATAGGTTTAAAGAATATGTTGTGGAATTATTGATTCTCTTATCAGCTTATGATGCTTGAGATGGATTCCAATCATTCGAAGTTGCAAATATTTGTAAATTTGCAAATAAGTTTTATGTTGAAGACTTGATAGATGGAGTAATTTGAAATTGAAGCTCATAAAATTCAACATTTTTCAAAATCTCAAAGTATTGGAAAAAAACGAGAAAATTGATTATATATCCTTATGGATTGATTGATGGATTAAATTGATGTTAACTCTACAAATGAACATGCAAGATGGAAGATCATTTTCTTGCAAGCCTATTGAAAATATATATTGCAAAAAGTTCTGAAGTTGAATCGATGGCTGTGGTTTTGATAAGATGAAGAAGAACTAGGCAGAATTTAAGATGGCTAACTAAAATAGTTTGATTATTTTGTAGTTTGTTTATTTACAAATTTTTTGTTTACTTAAGTTCAAAAAGTAAACTTCTAATTTTGATTTGATTTTAATTGATCTTTAAGTTTGCCACTCATCTTTAAATCTTGGTTCTGCCATTTTGTCATATAGACCTTTAACTCCATATAGTCACCCAAAGTATCATTCGCAGTCCTTAATTTAGTACGAGTTGTTTTTCTTAGGGTTGGAACTTGTGCATGGATACTAAATTATGATCCAAGATTGAATGAGCATAAAACTTTTGGAATTGTTATTATTATTATTATTATTTTATATTACTACGATTTAGGTTTATTCTAGATTACTTAAAAGGAACTAGCTTTTCCCTACTGTTCGTACTTGAAGTAGATCAAGCTTGTTTGTTGTATTCTGGTGGCTTTAGGTGGTCTCAGAGGGTATAGGAATGGTTTGTTAACGCTGGATTATGTATTTGAAGTGGACGGCTAGCTTCTGTGTTGTTGCAACCAAAAATTTTTGGTGCCCTAGGTAGGGCTGACACTACAAGGAAAATGTAGTATTACTGGCAGAATTTTTCCGCCAGAAATTCTGTCGGTAATTAGTATAGCTGACGGAATTTCCAGCACTTTTTTTCTTAGAAAATTTTACTTAATTTCTGATGAGAAAAATTTTACTTAGGAAAACTTTACTCATTTTTTGTAACTATTGATTTTCTAAGGACAACATTCACTAAATTTTATATTTATTTTCCTTATGCTTCAAGCATTTAAAGCTTCCAGCTTATTCATTAATGTTGATGTTTAATTGTAACGAATTTAACCAGGTCCATTATCAATTTATTATGGAAACATAATGATTTTATTATTGATTAGCGACGTGAATTGTGAATTAGGGCTAGTTTAACCGAAGATGTTGAAAGTCTTATATTTCCATTTTTGTATTTATGGAAAATTATCATATGCTTTAGATATGGTCGGCTACGGTCACTTACAGCTTATTTGCTTAGTCTAAAAGACACAAGTGGATACTATGTGGAGGTTTCTTAGGGCTTCATGGGTGGTTCACTGGTTCTATCTAGTTTATCTATAGAGTCAGACAACTTGGTTATCCAAACCATCCAAATCACAAGTTTATTTTTTATTCATTCATTATTGTTACTGGAATCATGCACAATGGTTGCATGAACGCATTGCAATGCATGTTCAAGCACTAATGTGTGCATGAGCCATGAATATTTGCGCATTCATATATGCTTGTCGACCACAACATTCGTTAGGCGCCAATGCATGGCAACATGCATCATGTGCATTTATGAAAACATGCCAGCATGTGTGTGCGAATGCATGGCAGTCATGTATGCTTGTCCTTGTTAGGCATCCTTGCATGGCAACATGGATCATGTGCATCCATGAAAACATGCTTGCATGTCATTCGCAATACTCGGAAGCATGTGTGCGGTGGCCTACAATTATTGTTCTTACATATGCTAAGGGTCTCATGGAATCGAAATAAAGCAACTTTTTAGTACAAGAATTTCTACCGTCTAAACGTTTTAGAAAGCAGTGAGAAAACCGTCCTCGATGAAGCCTGAAAATTTGAATAATTACTTGGGTTATGATCATATGATACTAATATAATTGTGATTCAGGCTGCTGCTCCTTCTGGCAAGGGAAAACCTTCAAAACTGCACAAAAGGAAGCATCAGATTGGTTCATTGTACTATGACTTGAAGCAGAAAGAGATGGAGCTGGCAGAGCGGCGTTCAAAGGGTCTTTTAACAAAGGCCGAGACGCAAGCCAAGTATGGTTGGTGACGAAGGTTTTTTTTGAATGAGTGTTGTATATGATATTCTTAATTGTGCTAATTTTAGTTGTAATTTAAGGGCTTTGAAATTCATCTTGATGCCTTTTACATCAGGATATCTCATTTATTTATGAGTGCACGGAATTAAATAAGCACTATGTTTTTTTTTTTGGAACGGGTATCCACTGACTGTCACCCCTGAAAGGGGGTTTGTCACCCCTGAAAGGGGGGTTTTGCGGCGTGACTAATCATCAGCTAACTTAGAAGAGACACTCAACCCGGAAACTTCGTGACCCGCATTTGATTGGGCCTCACTTAAGAGGTGTTGTTGCTCGAGGGGAATCGAGCATGGGATGGGGGGTTTTCAACCGTACTCGTCCAACAATAAAGCTAAGCAACAGTGAGTGTTTTGGGTGTTTTCTTTTTTCTTATGTAGGATATATGTGTTAACTGAAATGAAGATAGGGGAGGTGAAATCACTGGCTTTATGTTGGCTAGGAAAAAAATATTTATAATAATTTTTAATTATTAAATTTATTTTTAGATTAATGGAATGTAAGAATTGATTGATTAGTAATTATTATATTTTTCCTGAATAAATTTGAATCAGAATATAATTATGGTTTTAATGATTTGGACCTTTTTTTCTTAATGATTTGATTGTTTTGATGCTTAATTTTGGGCTTGTTATTTATTTTTTATCATTAAATATTTTAAAATGTTACTCAATATTTTTTTTTTAATTTAAAAAATTAAGTGTTTCCAGATATGAAAT
Source organism: Dendrobium catenatum (assembly GCF_001605985.2). Taxonomy (NCBI): domain Eukaryota; kingdom Viridiplantae; phylum Streptophyta; class Magnoliopsida; order Asparagales; family Orchidaceae; genus Dendrobium; species Dendrobium catenatum. The sequence goes on along the minus strand of NW_021319977.1, from coordinate 15,591 downwards.
AGAGAAATTTTAAAGATTTGTTATATAATACTTAAAATAGAAGATTTATTAATGCAATAATAACAAAATTTCCAATATCTAGGCTCCCTTAGGATTTACTTTCATTAGCTTTGATTATCCTTTCTAGTTATTCTCTAAACTTAATTTCATTTGGGATAACTTTCTTACTGTTTTTTAAAATAATTTTTTAGTACAGATATTTTTTGAACTAAACATTTTTGTGCTAAAAAATTGCTTTACAAAAGCAATAAGAAAGCCGTCCCAAACGAAGCCTTAGTCTCTCATCTTATTTTACAAAATACTGAAAAAAAAAAAAATTATTTAAAGTTTAACCGATAAACTTGTGCTAAATTTTGTTTAAACAAATATATTGTTAGTCTATTTTTAGTGATTCATGAATAAATACTTTTAATACCTTTCTATTTTATTTTTATTATTCTACATATAAATTATGCTTAAAATTTGATAATTTTTGCTTGTTCATTCTCTTTATAATTGCATAAGCATATGAGTTAACTTATAAACAAAAGCCAAAAAAAAAAAAAAACCTATAAAAAAAGGCCAAATTTTTTACAAAAATATGACAATTTTATTTCATATAATAAAATAAAATGAAGTATAAGTTAATGCACTCTAGGAGTTCTATGAGGCCATGTTGTTTTTCATTTTTCATGGTCATCAAATCTCAATTATTTATAGAGCAGATTGCTATGATTCCTTTATGATAGCTTTCCCAATAATATTCTAGTTAGATATGGCTCTATCTATAGCAAAAAAATTGATTGCACTCAAACCTTTATGTTTCTTGTCCCCTAATGGCATATTAGTTTACTTGTAATTTCATGGTCCATTCATTGATGGGACCATGGATCATAATTGATAAGTAGTGGAGCATATCCTTTGGGAAAATTTTATTTATATTCATATGCTTCATATAAATCATAATTTATCCATTTGCTATTATTATAATGTTAAAATAGTCTACCCAATATACATATATCTTCAATAGGTTCTTGTTAGCCTCTTGTTTATTATAATCACCTTTTCATTGAGGTCTATTCTAATTGGAAATAAATAAATAAAAATGTAACACAATAGGCTTTGAAGTCATTGGATCTACTTTGAGATTAGAGCGATACACAAATAAATTGTATTGCACTCATCTCAAAGTATATCTTAGAATTTTAAGGCTCATCCTGATTGATCAAATTTTTTATAATCTCATTAAATCTCATGAATTTGATGTCCTTCCTTTTTCAACCCCAATTGGGGTAATCCAGTGCCATAATTTATGGCATATAAATATTTTTATAATATTAAGTATATAGTGTTTGATCTATTCTTTTATATACACCTATCATATATGAAAGAGCTTTTAACATTAGTAAACAAATGACATGCGTGTAAATTAACTGAAATAATAATGATGAGAATGACAGAGCTACAGATGCATCGAAGATTAATAAGAAGCTTTATTTTAAAAGTGAGGTAAAATATATTTGCAATAATTAATTTGTTTAAATGACCACTTTTTTATAATTTTATTTTTGTTTCATAAAAATTTTCAAGGTATTAGGTGTGAAAGATATCTTGGTAGATCAACAATGAAACATTTCTGTTATCTTACTGATCTAGGAGATTTGTAGCCAAATATGAACTATGCTACATGGATGTTAGTGGATCAAAACTTGGCTATATTATTATTTTCCATTATCTCCGCACATTTCTTGCCTTAAGTTCTTGATATAAACTTGTGCTGATATTTGGGCTACCGTAGATTGGCATCTCCATATTCAAATTCTTCTTGTAACTATTTGGGTTAAGAATGAGCTACATCATATATATATATATATACATAAATAATTAACCCTTAAGTGTTGATGATTTGGACTCACTATTGTGTAGTGAAAAAGATCAATTTTGCTATTGAAGCAGCTCAAAAACTACCATACATTAGAGTGTCTAAATCTATTATGGTCCATGTAGCTACTCAAAGTAGGGGTGCTTCTACCTCATTCTATGCATAAGTGTGCTCTTGAATATGCTCGAGGCACTTTTCATAGGCATAGTTCAGCTGGCAAAGATTATAGATGCTACAATCTATATCTTGTGAAACTTGTTATATCTCATCATGCCATCTTTCATGAGTAAATCTTCTCTTATAATCTTTCAATGACTAATAACAAGTTGTTCCAAACTCTTATATGCCACCTTTTAAACTTGTACCTCTTCAATGACACCTTGTTACTAAGCTCTTCAATTTCTACTTTTACATTTCTAACTCTTGCTTCTTCAGATATTCTATTAAATCTTGCAACTTCTCTATCATCCATTGTATCATCATCACCTCCTTTCACTTCACTGCAACTCTCTGCAACTAATTGACGCAGGAGCGTCCATATAATAAAATTGTATTTTCTTGTTAGTGATTGGTGTAACTCTATTTCTTGTGTAGCCTATTATGTGACTACCTGAAGTTTATAAATATAGGCTAAGGTCTTGTAATAGAGATAGATTTGAGATGAATAATATTTGAGTAATTTTACTCTTTTTGGGTTTCTGTATCCTGAAGGATTTCAGGTGGTGATCCCTCCCCCAAGAAGGAGTTCTTGGTCCCGTCACCGGATCCTCGATGTGGATTCGTCGAGACCCCTACCTGGCCGGTGTCATTTGGTATCAGAGCCAACTGGTTCTTCTTGCTCTGTATCCTGAGAAGTTCTCAGGTGGTGAAGAGAAGAACTGGCGGAAGAAGCCAAGTCGGAGGTCGTTCAAGGTCCGACGGGTTCAGCTCCGACATCAAACCACAAGAAAGCACGAAAATTCTTGTTTACCGCACAGAAGGAATTGAGTCCATGGTGTTATGAACAAGATACAATTCTTGTTCTGAAAAGGCCATAGCATGCTGGATGCCACTAACGTTGCCTCTTAGTCATTCTTTCCCTCTTGCAAACAGTAGTTTGTTGGATTTAGTACAGCCGTTGATTCGGTGAAGGAAAGCAAGATATCACCCAGCTGTTGGGCTGATTCTAGCTGCCCAAATCTTGTTTCAGATCTTCTGTTGGGTTGAGTTTTAAACTATGCCAATCTGATTCTTAAAGAAAGCAACGAAAATTTCCAACTCAGCCTTCATTCCAACGGAGACCATTCTTGATTTTCCCATATTCCAAAACGGTGGTGGTCTTCTCTTACAGCGAACCTATCCAAGGTTTCTCTGCACACGAAGGCCAGAGTTCCTCGCCAAGGTGCAGTTGTCCCTACCCGCCGGGCTTAAGAGGAGTTCCGCCGTCGCCGCCAGGCTCAAGAAGAGTTTGATCGTCGCCGCCGAGCTCAAGCACAATCTCGCCATTTACGCCGTGCTCAAGAGGAGTTTTGCCGTTGCTGCCGGCCTCAACCATCTTGTCCGTCCCCGAAGGAAGCTGGGAGTGATTTTTGTTGGCAGTTTCTTTCTCCTTCCAGCAATCAAGAAGGGCGGTCCAGAAGCTAAGAAGGGTGCTGTCTTCTTCCTGTAGGCTATTTTATTTTCATTTTCTATATCTTGCGAAAAGGTCCAAGTGGTGATTATTTCCTTGATAAGAATGACACCTCGTCAAAATCATCAAAGTCCACAGCAAGAAGCAGAAATTGAAGATCTCCTACAAGAAATCGCCCGACTCAAATTACGATTATCAAGGATTGAACGAAGATCGTTACAAACTGACGACGAAGACGACGAGGGTATTTCAATTGATCATATTTCTTCCACCCCACCCTCGGTCGAGTTTAGCCTCGAAGAAATTGAAGATCCGTTGCCGAAATCTCTGCCTTTAACTGTTTATGATGAGCCAATCTATGATGTGTATGACGATGACATATTCACAGGAGTTCTTGATCTTGATCAACTTATATATGATAATGACGCGAGCAAGGTGGATACACCTCGGGAGATAGTCATTCCTATTAAAACAACAATTATGCTCACCGTCATTGATAGTGACATTGGTAATATTGGCCTTTCAGCTGGAGTGAATGGTGTCTTGGCATTTGATAGGGAGTATGCTCGCTGGTTAGACCAACATCAAAACCAAATAAGTAATTTGAGATCAGCTTTTAATTCTCAAGCAGATGATGAAGAACTAAGACTTCTTATTGATGGTTTAATGTCACACTATGATGTTTTCTTCAAGCTCAAAAGCATTTGTACAAGGTCTGATATCTTTCACATGCTTTCGGGATTGTGGACAACACCTGCCGAAAGTTGTTTTATGTGGCCTGGCGGTTTCCGTTCTTCCGAACTTCTCAAAGTGCTTGTCAGCCACGTGGAGCTATTAACAGAGCAACAACTAATAGGTATATGCAAACTCCAGCAGTCATTACAACGAGCTGAAGTTGCTGTGTCTCAGGGAATGGAAGCTATACAGTTGTCTCTTAGAGATACCTTGTCACATGTTTCTGATAATATTGCTAATTACATGAACCAAATGGCAATTTCCATGAGCAAGCTTGGAACACTTGAAAATTTCCTTTGGCAGGCTGATCTTCTGCGGCAGCATACATTGCAGCAGATGCATCGAATACTGAGTATTCGTCATGCAGCTCGAAGTCTTCTAGATGGAGCGGCTAACACCGGGTGGAATTATCCAGACCTGTTTAGCCAACCAAACCCGCCTCCTTATGGTGGCCAACCGGATCTCTTTCTACGAGCTCAAAGTTTCCTCCTACCCCGGTAGAATGACGCAGGAGCGTCCATATAATAAAATTGTATTTTCTTGTTAGTGATTGGTGTAGCTCTATTTCTTGTGTAGCCTATTATGTGACTACCTGAAGTTTATAAATATAGGCTAAGATCTTGTAATAGAGATAGATTTTGATGAATAATATTTGAGTAGTTTTTACACTGCTTTTGGGTTTCTGTATCCTGAAGGATTTCAGGTGGTGATCCCTCCCCCAAGAAGGAGTTCTTGGTCCCGTCACCGGATCCTCGACGTGGATTCGTCGAGACCCCTACCTGGCCGGTGTCACTAATGCTTCTTCCAACTATTCCTCTTCATCCACTCTACCACAGCTCTCCCTATCTTATACTTCTTCCTCTTCTTGTCATGTACATTCAAGACATCCTATGTTCACAAAAATAAAAGTTGATCATTTGAAAACAAAGATTATTTTCATTTGCATCATATTAATACCTCAATCTAATATCCTACTTAATACTCATTTTGCTATAAAAGATACTAATTGGATTACTACTCACTTTGCTATAAAAGATACTAATTGGAGGCTTGCAATATCAGCTACATTTCATGCCCTTCAATCACAAGAAACCTGAATTATAACTTTTTCACCTACTTATCAGATTGTTTTAGGATGCCAATAGATTTACAAAATAAAGCAAAATGCATATGTTTCTATTGTCCATATTACAAAGCTAGACTTGTTGATCAAGAACACAAACAAGAATATGGAGTCCATTACATTGAACCCTTTAATCTTGAAGCAAAATGCATACTATTCATATTTTTATAATGGTAGCATTATAGCATTCCTAGTGTATCATTCAACTTGATATTTCTAATGTTTTCTAACATGATAATGTTATGAATGTTGTCTATATGAAATAATCACAATGATTTGGTGATCTTCAGCATCTGAATTATGTATGCAGGTTATCTTTAAAAAAATTATTCATAATTTTAAGCAAGCACCATGCCAATGATTTGCTATGCTCTATACTCATATATAGGACCTTGTTCACTTTAATTGCAATGGATTCATCACTATTAATTTGTCATCAATTTGATTCTATTATGTAAATCATAATCTATATAGACAACATACTTCTTGTGAGTAACAATCCATCCACTATTGACAACTTGATAATGAATCTTCATCATAGTTCTCAAATGTGCAGCCTCAGCTCCATATCATATGTTCTTAGCATGCAAGTTCTTCAAACACCTATTGCAATTCATCTAAGCCCGCCCAAATATTATGTGCAAGACTGCCCATAGTCTGATTCAAATTTCTATGACCTTAACATTTTCAGACCTATTGTCGATTCTCTATAATATTTAACTATCACAAAACCAAATATTTCATTTATAGTAAATAAAGTATGTCAATCTATGCACAAACTCTTGATTTTATTTATCAAAATCTAGAAGTTATTCTAAGGCTCGTTTGTGACAACTTTCTTACTACTTTCTAAAGCAGCTTTCTAGTACAAAAATATTAAGAACTAAAAATTTTTGTACTAAAAAACTGCTTTTAAAAAACAATAAAAAAATCGTCCCAAACAAAACTTAGAAAAGCATACAAGACACCATTCATTATGTGCCTACCTCAATCTCATCTCAATTCTAGCTAAAGATTGTCTTATTCAATTTGTTTCAAGTAAAAGGTCTATTCAATTTTCTAAGTCTTGCTTGATTGTTTAGTGTTATTATGATTGAAAAATATATATTTAAAAAATATTATTAAAATATTATTATTATTATTATTATTATTTATTTTTTAAAAATATTAATATTAATCCTCACTTTAGAGATTTTTTTTTGGGAAAAAATTATATTGATTTACAATTACAACCAAATGATTGAATTTAAGATATTTATAATTTTGTAAAAAAATTATAATTTCAAGCAACCAAATGGAAAGATTATTCTGTGCGGATGCCGAACGCAGCTCTACATCCGGATACCAATCAGAATGAACCACATCAGTGATACCAAGATGTAATACCGAGCCAGGAACTTAGGTATCTCGATGGGGTTGACTTCCGCACATAATAAGTGAAATGAGCCCATGTATAAGACAAAAACTGATTAAAAATAAAATATCATCATATATTATTTTTTTTTTACTTACATATAAATAATTTAAAAATATTAAAATTTAGGCCTTACATAAAATTTTATAATTTTAAATTATAAATGTCAAATAAGATTAATAATATTTTTAAAAGAATCAACTTATACGCCAATAAAAAAATAAACAAAATTCCTAACTTCACCAAATGTGGCAAAAAAATGGGTAATAACATGATTTCAAACAGAAAGCAAAAGCAGCCAAAAATCTGAACCAGAACCACTCATTCATTGTTCATTCATAAGTGAAGCAGGCAGAACTGCAGAAGGCATATTTTCCTTCAAATTCAACTGATGCTTTGAACAAAAATAAAAATTTACATGAAGATAGCATTGCTACAGGCAACAAACCTATAATCCTGCAATTTTTTTTCATCCATATGCTATAAAATAACACATTCATCATAAAAAGCTGCAACCCTGATGTTCCAATACATTAATTTTGATCAGTATATCCTAATCTATAGATATTTTTATGTAGAATCTGAAGGCAAGATAGGTCATCTTCTTCAAGTACATACCCTTTTGCAAAAATTTGGATGAAGCGTCCTGCCTTTGATAAGACTAAGCAATAGATGAGAGAGGCCGCGATTATGGACACTGGTCCCAGCCTTCCTTCGCAAACCGCCGGCGTACGATCGCACGTGTGAGAATCGGATCAGCCTGAAGAATAACGCTAGCAAGCTTACGCCCTCGCATCCTCGCACCATCTCTCACCTTCTTCCTTACTTCCGTCGCCCTCGTCACCCTAATCGGCACCTCCGCCGCCGATCTTCCGTACTCGCCAAGCACTCGAATCACCATCGTAATCCGCCCCCGCCGGCGGCGCTTCAACCTCACCGCTCTTCCGGAAAATACCACCGCCGATGAAGCAGATTTAGCGGTTGAAGCGCAAGAGGAAGAGCATGAGATGGTGGGGGGAGGAAAGGCGGGTTCGCAAGCTCGACAGAGGGAGTAGATCGGGGCGAATCCGGCACCGGAGATGGTGCCGGCTGCGAAAGAACGGCATCCGGCGCAGGCTACAGCCCTAACGTGGCGGCCGGCGAGGAAGTTGGCACCGTGGACACGCTCATCGCACGCCGAGCAGAGGAATGCCGCGTCCGCCTCGCAGTACACCGATGCCTCGCCCTTGCAGAGCTCGCACTCTCGCCGTACGACCTTTTTCATCTTCCTAAAACCCTAACCCTATCTTCGAGACGAAAGCGAAACTGCAAGAGAGGATCACAGGTGGTGAGAATCTGAGAGAAAAGAAGGGATTGGGGAGGCGGTATTTGAAGAGAAGCCCGGAGAGCGAAAGCCGCCTTGAGAGCGACTACTTTATATTATTTTGACCTGCAAATTTTTTTTATTTTTATATTGATTTCTTTGGCTGTTCAAATGTGTGGCTAGAAATAAAGGAAAAAGGGTGCTATTTTAAAATATAAAATAAAATCAAATTTATATTAAAATTCTGATATTTATTCTGAGTTTTTGTAATATTTATTAATGATTTAATATTTTGTTATCTATTTATGCATTTTAAATAAATAACTTCTTTCCTTTAAATTTATTTGCTAATCAAAATGACATAATTTACAAATTTAAAGCATATTAAGAGGTTGTTTTTGATATTTTTTTACTGTTTTATTTTTTAATTCACAACTATACTTTCATTTATTATTTTCTTATATTTCATAGAAATTTTTATAAAATTAAGTTTTTTTTTTAACTAAGGTTTCGTTTGAGATAACTTTCTTATTGTTTTATAATACAAAATTTAAAATTTTTAAAAAATTATACTAAAAAGTAATTTTATAAAGCATCAAGAAAGTTGTCCCAAATGAAGCCTAAATCTACTAATATATCAAAGTTGTAAGAAAATATCCAAATTTTTAAAAAAGAATATATTTTTGGCTTCGTTTGGAACAGTTTTTTAACTACTTTCTAAAATAATTTTCTAGCACAAAAAATTTTAATTCAAGAAATTTACGTACTAAAATTACTTTAGAAAGCAATAAAAATTGTTCCAAATGAAGCATTAGGATATCGACAACGGTTTTCCAAAAAATTACTTTCTTTATAATAATTTCAAAAATATCTTTATAAAAAGCTACAATCACCTCCAACAGACCCTAAATTCAATTTATTTTTTAAAATCTCATAATTCATAGTCTGAAAATTCTTATAATTTTTTATAATAAAGGATATTTTAATCTATTTTTTTAATTAAAATTTCTGATGGTGGCGCAATCACGAGCCACAACCTCGTTTCCCTCGAATTGTTCAAATAGTTTCAGAATCTATTTATTTTATTTTATATTTTTCTAATTTACTGGTTTTTAGTGTATCCAGTTACCTGCGAGGAAGCTTTCGCGCAGAAGAATGAGGTTTTCAGCCACGAAGGCAGTTGAGCTGTTGGGTGATGCAAGGTGGTGAGGTTACGTTACGGTGATCTTATCCTCGCTCAAAATATCATAAGCGCGTTCAAATTTCCAGCTTCCCAACCCCGAAAACCACGGTCGCATATAGGCGGCGCAGAGACGAGCACGTGGCGCGAATGTATCGTCGGATGAATCTGAGAATGAGACTCTTTTGCTGGAACAATTATTAGGTAAGGTCGTCACGTGGTCTTACTCAATATCGTGCAGGCCCGACGATTTGACCCGGGATTGTTATGTTCGCGTATTACTCGGTATTGCTCGATATTGATAGGTATTGCTTAGCAATAATGAAAAATATCGCTCTGTGAAGACCAATACCGAGTAAAATAGTGTCACGTGTCACCTGAGCACTACCAAAAAATAGGGTTTTCGCAGCACAATTTTTGGCCTATCCCGGCAGTTATACCCGCCACTATTTTCATTGCACCGGTTCTAAAACCGCTACATATCCGCTGTGTTTGCAATGCGCTGCAACGACATTCCGCAGCGGTTTGAAGACCGGCGGTGTAGATTTTTACGTAGTGCATATTTTAGCAGCGGTTATATCCGCTGCAAATGTACAGAATTGTGTCGGTTATAATCGCGACAAATATGATTAAAATCGATTGATATTCAGCTTTGTGGTGGTTTTCTGGGCTCTAGTGGCGGTTATAACCGCCACTAAAGTTCAGATTTTTTTTTAATTGCAAAACCTGGTCTTTCACCCTAGAGCTAGATAATTTGTTCAGCCAACTGTGCCATAGAAATTAAACAAATCAGAGACATTCACTAAACCGAAACATAAAACCTATATAAACAGGAGTTGTAGCTTAAACAAAAACACAAGTTTTAATCATAGAGATTCACAACAACAAGAGAATATTGAAAAATATATTTGAGTCACATGACTATAGAATAATATTTTTGAGTCACTTCCTCATTTGGAAATGAAACCAGATCATCATTTTCCAAAATTCTCATATTTCTTTAGGAGGCGATACTTCTTATTAATGGATCAATTAGCAACATTGATGGATCACTTAAACTGAGAACGCTGAGTATTGAGCCGAATTATCACTTAAATTGAGATCGCTGAGTATTGAGATGACAATTTTTAGTGGTTTGCACTTCTCGATGTCTTCAAGTATGTTGAATGTCACACACTATTTGTCAAGTATCTTAGTGCTACAAGTCTTGCTATTTCATCAGCTAGAGGAAGAATGTAATGTTTTGACAAGTTAAACTCAAAAAAAATTATTAGAGAATACTATTTCTCTTAGATAACAAGAAAAGAAATGAGCATAAAATAACAACCATTAGAGTTCAAAATCAAAACAACATAAGTTCGAAATTACATAAGATGTCCATAAAACCAAAAGTATCACATTTAATACTAAACCTCATCAGTAGACTTACATTTACAAGAAACAAGAAGTTCTTGAATTTTCTGATCTGTTTGAATAACCCTTGAGAAGTTCACATTTGAATTGTTGATATTTCAAATGCAAACTGGTTATAAGTTTGGATTCCAAGATAAAATACTTAGAGAAGGTCATATAAATTCAAACCCATTGATATAGCTCAAAGTTCACACTTTTCAGGCCTGAAATTTGATTATCATTCTTTATTAAGTTAATGTTAAAAAGCAAATGATAAGCATACTGGCAAACTATCTAACGAAAGAAGAATGCAAACAAATTGTTAAACATAAGGAAGTTTGAGTTCAGAAATAAAATGGCAAAGTTTTCAACATAACATTTATTACTTAAATTAGGTGATAATAAAGTTGCTTCTATCCGAGTAACCAACAGTGACATATGATACTTAGCTAAAAAAGCCAAATCATTAGAACTTGAAACCTAACAAAGAATAAAAAATTAATTTACTATGTCAAATACTTTAATTTAATGTCATTTATGAAGTTTAAGAAATATAAAATACGAAAGCATACCGTATTTTATATCACACAATCACACGTGAAATCTTTCATTGATAAGTCTCTCAAAATTTGATATTGTTAGATGTGTATGCCCGCGTCGCTTTCTTCTCTCTCTATCTGTGAAACATTGTCTATAAACTTTCAATATTTTCACAATGTCGGAGGACATATCTATGTGCATGAACCAAAGAATTATCATCTAAGTTGAATGAAGTCACCTTTCCCAAGGGAGTACCACCACTTAAAAATTTAAAAATAAATTGTCCATCAGCTGTTGTTGCGATTTTATTCAAAAATTAGACCGCTCAAGATATATAGAATAGAAAGTTATCCCATCTTCAGCAATATAACCCTCCGCAATAGAACATTCAGGTTGTGCTTTGTTAGCTACATAATCTTTTAATACTAAAAAAAATCTGTAATAATAAAAACCTTTATGAAGATTATATAAAGCTGAACAATAATAACTTGAATTAGTAATTACTATAGAAATACATCTCAAATGGATACATCCATCTATACTGATGCAGTGCACTTTTTAATTCCATTGTCAACTAAATCTTGTCGTGCTTGCAAGTTATCTTTAGATTTATCAAGATCAAGTAAAGTGCCAATGAAAACTTGTTGTGCTTTGGTGAAAGTGTTGTGTGATCTCAGTAAAATAGTTTTGGCTGAAGAATTATAAGCGATTTCATATAGCCTTAGGGGTGTGTATCCTTTTGTTGCTTTCTACAGCTATTCACGTGCTATTTCTCTTATTTTGATTCCAAGATTTCAGCTTCTTTTGATTCTGCAATTTTTGTGCACATATAAGCCAACCGAATATCAGAGGCAAATGACTTTTGGATATCAGAGGGAAATGACTTTTGGATATCAATTTGTTTGTTCATCAACTCCTGTTTTTCTTGATCCCGTAAGTGTGGAATTACTCTTTACAATGGTTGACGAAGTTAGATATTTTGTAAGAGGGCACGTCTCCTAAACCCTAAACTAAGTTTTATTCATGTGCTAAATTTTCAAAAAATAACTTCACCCATGAATCCTTAATGGTGCATGTCAAATACTTTTTAACCAAAACCAATTTGGGCTATGCATGAATGCAAAACGCATTACACTTTGTAAGGCCTACACATTGCTATCATAGTTGTTTCCCACTTGAAATCATTTCCTTAGTCATCACAATAAAAACACATGATATTTCTTCAGCCTAATGTGCAAGCATTCAAAAAAATAAAAAAATAAAAACCCTAGGTTAAAGGACAAACCGATTGGTGAGCAAGGAGATTCGGAGGAGCTGGACACGAGCAGACTACCGGACTTTGGTTTTCGATGCTGACGACCGGACGGCTGGACTTCAGTCTTTGATGGCGACGACCGATCAAAAAGCCGGAGAAGGGGGCGGAGGCACGGAGGAGCGAGAAGGGGGCGGGATCGAAAGTAAAAATGAAATGCCATATTGAATGCCCTAATAGGTTTAGAAGTGAAAACCACAACTTTTTGCAGCGGTTAAAACCGCCGCTTGTTGCATCGGTTATAACCGCTGCTAATACCTGGTTTTGCCAGCGGTTTTCAAACCCCCCAATACAAGTGCTGCGAAAGGCCCCATTTTTTGGTAGGTGACGTAGCTCTACGTTCGGACGCCAGTAAATAGTGCCCCCAGTGTCCACATTATAACCACGCGGCCCGACAACACCCCGACCCTCCCAGAAAGGAGCGGGTTGCTAATGTTTCGCGTTGTTGTTTTTCTCCGGTATTGCTCGGCGGGATTGTTTGTCTTCACATAATGATTTTCTCGTTATGTGCCGAGCAAATCGACCAATACCGAGTAAATACCGAGCAATACGCTTAGCAACACGCAACATAGCAATCCCGTCTCCTTTTCGGGTCGGGGTTGTCGGGCCGCGCGTAAATAGTGAAGAACCATGTGGCATTATTTTACTAGCGTCCGAGCGTAGAGCTACATCAGGTGACCGGACCAAATAAAAGTTCCTTTTGTTGGCTATGAGGAAATTTTTTGAATCACAAAATTTCTTTAATTTTAATTAAAGATATATTTTGAAAATCACTTTTATTTATTTGATAAAATATAAAAAATGATTAATAGTTTCTATTGTAATGAATCTAAATAATCTATAATAATTAGGATTCATTATATTAAAAATTATAAGATTCATTTTAGTTGCCTGCTAGAAATTTTTTGTGATAATGTAAGAAAGTTCATTGTCTTAGGCATATTATTCGAAGATGGGATATAAATATAGGGGAAAATAAAAAAGCAAAAAAAGGTTGGGCGATAATTGTAGAGACACGCGGACGGAGAATTTTTACGTGAAAAATCCAATAAAAACTCATCAGGATTTGATCTGAACTAAAATGGATTCAACCTAGTATTTGTCAGTCCATATATATTGTTCAACAAAATCAATAATTATAAGTAATATTAGGTTTCTTGCACAATATTGATATACCCTAAAAAAAATTTATATTTAAATATTATTTTTGGAAAATAATATATTTATTATTATTATTATTATTATTATTATAAATATGCCGAATAAATCACACGCTATCATGCCTTTGATAAGTGTTTCATTGTGCTTGTGTATGGTCAGTGTCTACAACCCTTGTTCCTCATAACATCAGTAATTTACGATCACGTGTTGGAATACCACATATATAGAGGAGAGAAGAAATTTGAATATAATTGCAATAAGAATTCACATCAATTAAAAAATAATGAAGGTAAGGATAAATGATTTTTAACATAAAAAAAAATATAGTGAAGAAATGCAAGATTAACAATTTTTGTAAATTATTTATGATATAATAAAAAATTCTTATCAAAATTTCTTTTAAGGTTGAAGAGACGATTATTATATATGGAGGACAAAGAGTTTTTTTTTCTTTTTTTTGGGTGAATTAATCACAACTTCTAACTATTAGAATATGTTTAATATATAGAGATACAGAGGGAAAAATCAACTCAGTATTATTTTAAACAAACAGCTTAAATTTCTAATGGACCTAAAAATAGTTGTTTTAATGGTTTTTTATAATAATGGATAAATAGAGAAGAAAGTTAAGTTTTGTTTCTAACCACAATTTATCGATTTGAAATCAAATATAGGGATTATATTTTTAAGAGAACTATAAAATTTCTCTATAATGAAAAAATTATGGATCAATTCTTTCAAATAAAAAATTATAATTAATTAATAATTCAAAAGTCGTATTATCAAATTAAAAGATTAAATAGGAAGAAATAAATTATTGAAATAAATGCAACATAACAATCTATGTTTATGTATATATAAGGTAGATGACATAAATGTGATTCTACTAATGTTTTGATCAGATGATATAATGCTTTATGGATAATTGGATCTCATGAAATAGAAGTGAGTCATGAGAATGGTTCAGTGGACCACACCTCATTCACAACTTGAAAAGGTTAGAAGGGGAAATCAACGCTTCATTATCTGTCAAGGAGAAGAAGGGAAGGGTCAGTTGGGCTTTCTTTTATCGGAACATAATTTCTATCTAATTCAACCAATGCATTGTAATGCTCCAAAATCTAAATTGGAAGAATTATTCATTTATTATTTAAATAAATAACAAAATCAGAGCTATCTAATATCATATATTAGTAATAAATAATTAAATAGATTCTATAATTCAAAATATTAATGTACACATCTATATTCATTCCCAAAAATTATATACACTATTCAAGATTTACACAATCATCACATAACTATTATGTCTTGAGTATAAAAAAAAAACCAAAAGAAACGGAACTTGAAGAATTCTGACCAGCCTCACACTCTTGTTCTCCTATCTTGACCTGAAATATTTTAACCACATATAATAAGCTCATAAGCCCATCAAACAGCCAAAACCTACATCATAATTTAAAGCACGACAAATGAGCAATATGCATGTCAATAGTTATATCAATGTAGTTGCATTCATATGATCATTTAATTAATACATATATAGTAAAATTCACATGTAGTAGTGGTAGAATCTATAAATAATAAAATACTACAGTACGTAAGCAAGTAAAATAGTAAATAAGTACGAGTGTCAAATCTATAAAATAATCATCATATCCATAATATCAATCATTATATAAATTATATAAAACATCAAATCAAAATATCGATAAAGACTATCAAAATTAAATCAATGTAGTAAAATTATATAAGAATGTAAACATGTTATATAAACCTCATATATCACATGTTCAATGTATTGCATGCTTTGTATTAAGTACATTGAATCAATATTATCAAATAGTATATGTATATAGATCGATAATAATAACAATTTAGTAGCAGAATCAGTAGAATAATGCAATAACAGTAAATCCAATCAGTAGCAATAAATTTATACAATAATAAGAAAAAGCCCT
>NW_021319976.1:1822-17084 GCF_001605985.2 Dendrobium catenatum | reverse complement strand
ATCTTTTCAGTACATTCACCACTGGTGCATGTAGGTAAGTAGATGTATTTATTTACATATTAAAATTAACTTCAGGATACTGCATTTACTGAAGTCTTTTTACATCTATCCATCAGTGGCATGTGGCACATACATCTGTCTTTGTAAAGAGATCGTATGTGTTGCAGATCTTCCTTTCTTGATTGTAGAAGGCTGATATATCTGACTGTTGCTGAGTGGTCATTGACTGTATGGGTGATTTAGCATCCACTACTCATTAATGGTCATCACCCATAAGTGAACTTCTATACGAGTGAGGACTCCTCGTCGTTCATTTGTGAATGTTCACATTCATCATACACATCACTATGTTCATTTGTAGGAAATTCCATGTACTGATTGTAAGCATACTTTAGAACTCCTTCATGTTTGCTCGTGGAAAACACATTGGGTGTGCAACGAATCTTTTACAGTAGATCATATGAGTTTGTATGCTCGTATGCCTTTGCACTTGTTACATATCGAATACCCTCCATTTGTAAGACTCAATATATTTGACTTCATTTTGCTCTTATATTCATAACAGATGAGCATAATTATTTGCATATAAACGAGCCATATTGAATATTACAAGTCTTCTACTATCATAGCTTGCTTGATGACATTTGTATTTGGTTAGGAATTCATGATGGCTCGTTAATGTTCATTAGAGATTTCATGCCACAGCTTCTAGGTAGAGATCTTATTGATCTATCCTTGCAAGCAAGTTGTGTTATCCTCTTAGGAGCATCATGTTTTGTCATGAGATTTGATTATATTATTGCTTAAGAGAAATTCCTTTGCTCCCCCTTCATCATGTTTTGTCATGTTCGTTCATATGGCAAGTCTAGGTCCTCACTTGGTTCAAACCAAGTTCATGTGAGTTCAAATAAGTTCACTTTGGGTCCATGTCTTGTTCAAGTTCAATGTCCACAAGTTTGAGTTCAAGATCATGTTCATTATGCTTAAGTTATGATTCATTTGGGTTTGATTTCAATTAAATAGATTGAATCAAGTCCACAAGTCCAATTTGTTCTAAGTCCTTGTTTGTATTTCAGACAAAATTTCGGCAGCCTCCCGGCGTCTCCCCCATTTAGGGCAAAAACCAAGAGGCCGCCTACCCGCCACGTCAATAAAGACGTGCACGGTTGGTGTTGGTGAGACACCGCGGCGGTTGTATTTTTTTGTTTTCTCCCAACGCGCAATAAAGGCGTGCAATGGGGTTTTATAAAAAAGCATTTTTTTGAAAAAAAAAAGCAATTTTTGATTTCCCCCGCCCTGGCGGTACTTAAAAGTGACCCGTTTCGCCACACGTGCCGCCACCGGGGTTCCATCCCTACCACGGCCAAATAAAGGCGTGCTATAGGACAGTTCTCCAAATTTGCCACGAATATTGAAGCAAGGTTTGAGTTAGAAGAGTACGACCTCCACGGGTTGTCGTGATTGACACGTGTCACGAGGGGTCATGCACCTACCTCGTTGTACGGTGTCCGCACGGGTTCCCTCCTACCGGCCACTAAAGGCGTGCTTAGGTGGTTTTACCGGTTCCGGACACGAGACATCGATGAAGAGAGTGGGGGGAAGGCATTTTTTTATAATTATAATTTAATTATATTTAATAAACAATTAATCATAACTAATTATAATTCAATAATTAATTAATTATTAATAAAAAATAATTAATTTATAATTAAACTAGCTTAATTATAATTAAACTAGTTATTATAATTAATTATAATTAATAACAAACCAATTAAGATTAATGAAATAATTAAATATAATAACTGAAATTTAATTAAATTTGTAATTAATTATGGTTATCTTTAATTAATAATAGTTAATTATAAATAATAATAATTTATTAATTAAGATATAAAATATAATTAATTATAATTAATTTAACATTAATCATAATTGATAATATTTAAATTAATCATATTGTAATTAATTTATAATAATTATTTATAATTAATAAGCATTAATGTATAAAATAATTAATAAATAATTTTCTTTCAATTAAGATTAAGGACAATTAAATATAAATTAATGAGATTAATCTCAATTAATAATCAATTTTAATTATTTATAATTTAATAATAATTAATTATAAATACTCATAATTAATTAGATAGGAATCATGTATGATTTGAGTAGGATTAACAGAGAATTAAACTCTCTGTTAACAAAGAGTTTAATTTCTCTGTTTTAGGGATTTGGCCGAAGAAGCACGCATAAGGGAGAAAGTTAACCTTCACAGCCAGCAAGCTCCCTTATTGTTTCCGATCAAACAGGGAAGGAGGGCCACCGAAGAAGCAAAGTCGAGCAGCCACAGGGGATCGGGTAAGGCTCTTATATGGACTCGGTTAGGGCAGAGAGGGAGCTACGGGTCAAGGCAGAGGAGGAGAGGGCGGCAGCTGCTTGGGATCGCCTGGGAGGTTGGATCGGGCAAGGCTGCAGGTAGGGGCGACCGACCCTCTCTCTTTCTCTCTCTCTGGATGGATGAAAGGAAGCCGGCGGGATCTGGAGATGGTTGCGGCTCGATGGAGATCGGAGGAGGGAGACGGGATGGGGAAGTGTCGTGGAAGCAGCGACTTGGAAGCAGAGGTTTCGTATGGGGAGAGTGTCGAAAAGAACCCAGAGCTTCTACTTCGTTTGCTCGATATTTAAAGGCGAGAATGGGAGTGGGATCGAGGTTATCGTCGCAGGATTCGCGCAAGATTTGTGCGAGGAGACGCGAATCAGCTCTGCTAGCGCCGAACAGCTGACATTTCAGCGGGTTTTGAGCGGGATTTTTGGATCCAACGGAGCAGAGGTATGATTTGGTATTATACATTGGTCAACAATAACTTTGTTCTATATCCATCTTAAAATTTTCATGTTCATTTGTCATACTCAATTCATCTATGACTCCTTAACTGCTTGACATTTTGATTCATACAATATGAATTGACAAATGTAATCTAATAAAACTTATCTTTAAATCTCTGTGATATTCATTTATCACATAGTAGATACACCCAAGGAAAATCTCCATTTGAACCAATCTCAACTTCAAAGTTTACATCCCATACACATTTTTTTGATAATATATTCAAGAAATTAAAACCTATTTGTAATATTCTGATGAATAATAATAATAATAATAATAATAATAATAATGAACAGACTAAAGTCAGTTTAACCGAATTGATTGTGTCGGTTCTGCCGCGAGGAAGATGATAGGGTTTCACCTCTTTATAATCGAGGGGAACCGAGAGAAATAACGAGAGAGATCAAAGTGTGTGTTTATCAACCAAGTTAGAAATCAAGGGGAAGAGACAGAATATGCAATTGGGAACAATTGAGTGGGCATGAGCAAGCCGGCGTGCTTGTCTAAATGAGAGCATAAGCCGTTCGTGAGGTTGGTGACAAAGCAGTACATGAGGCTAGTGAGATCAAGCATCTTGCTTCCTATGATGACGAGAGGGAAAGAGAATGGACATCACAAGAGCAAGAGAGAAAGATCGAAGGGTTTTGCTCCTTAATCGCAAGATGGAGAACTAGGAAACCAAAGGACTCTTGTTTTTTGTTTCGACCTTATAACTTCGTGATAGACAAGAAGCACAGGGAGAGTAAATAAATCGTCATTCTAGTTGTACTAGTGTCACTATGGATGTTTTTACCAATATGATGGAAGCAAAAACACAACATATTCAAAATTCTCAATCTCAAGCCATTAGAAGTGGGGGAGCAACAATAGATAAATATTTGAAGTTAATCCAAGATTTGAGGACACCCCTCTTTTCTAGAACTGGATGACCAATCGAAACCGAGAACTAGATGATAAAGGTAGAGAAGATTATTAAGGTATGCCTTTCCTTCATGAAAGAAGGGTAATATTTGTTGCTTTTGCTTTCGAGAGTGAAGCAGAAAGATAATGGTAAGGGCAATCACAAAATAAAATTGGCGAATAACCTGGCTACTTCATAAAATAAGATAAAATAAGATGATTTTGTGAAGTCTTTTTAGAGTGGTTTTCTCTCTTTCTATGATGAGACAATTGAAAAACATATTCAATATATTAGTGCAAAGAGACCAAAAGCAAGTAAGCGTGGGAGAGAACAATCAAGAGATAGAGAGGGAGAGCGTGTGAGATAGATGATGAGAAAAGGGATTGAACCGGCGAGAGATAAGAAACAAGTAAACAAGCGAGAGGAACCAAGTTTGAGCAAGCACAACAAACAACGGGTTCGACCACACAGACCAAGCCTTGTATGAGTAGAGTGTCAGTTGTTCAACACAAAAAGCTAAGGCAATCCTTCATTTCCTTCCTTCAAACTCAGAAGTTTTATTGTCTTCTATAAACTCTAGATTTAGTTTATAACCAAAGACATTTTTATTAGGGTTTCTATAAGAGTAAAACCAATTAAGATAATTCAGTGTTTTGCAAAAAAAGAAGAAAATTGAGATATGCACAAAAAATAGAAACTTCGAATTTTTATAAATAAAATCCAAAATTTTCAACTTATAGATAAAATTAAGGAAAAGTTGTAAGTTCAAGTAAATGTTTTATAGATTATAAATCTTTTATATATATATATATATATATATATAAAATTTAAAAGAGCAAAATAAGGAATATTTAAATATTATATAATGTATATTTAAAAATAAATTAAAAGCTTGATAGTCTAAATTTAATAATCTGTTAAAGATAATTAAGGAGTCGCAAACCCTGATTACTTTAATGTATTTAAATAAAAGTAAGGGTTAATCAAATACTATTTATATAATTGAGTGGAAGTACAATTAATCTAGTTAAAGAAAATATTTATTATAACAAGAGAATTATTATAAAATAGAGGTGTGTGTGTGTGTGTATATATATATAAATAGTGGCTCTTTTTAGATTGGATGACTATATGGTTGGAAAATTTTGATGATCTTTTGAAAACACTTGTGTAAAGTAAAAATATTTAAATTTTCAGTCCTATCGTCTGTTCTTGCCTTTATATTCCAAACTGCCAAGCCGAGTCATGACATCTTACTATTAACCAAATAAGCAATTGACTTACCGGCTTATATTTTGTAATAGCATAGACCCATCCAAGGCCAACTTCCTCATAAAGCCTTCTGAAGGCCTGCACGGAACCATTGATAAGATTGCAAATGTCCTCATAAACAAAAATACAGTTTCTTCAGACGTGAACCATGCCAGTTATAAAATCATGGACCTATATGCTTTCAAAACCTAATAAATAGCATAGAAATTTTGTTCAGTTAGCATAGACAAAATGAATTAGAAAGTTACCCCAAATTTTTAAGAACCTACATACCTGTGGTTCCCAATGATTTTGGCAGACAAATATACATATATTCATCAGTTTATATAGTAGGAATGGCCAAAGGCAATGAAAATCCTTATTTTATTATTTTAATATGTGACTGTGAAAGTAAAGAGGTTAGGAACGGAGAGAAATATTTTCTTCATAGCAAGAAACAACTCAAAGAAAAAATTGACAAGTATAAGTTTGTATGATTAGTTGAAGAGAATATTGGGCATAGAAAGACTTACCTGCATTTAAGTTCGCAAGTATGAACCCAATCAGTCAACTTATTCCTAATCCATTATGTAATTTCTAAGGATAAGTTGGTCATAGCTGGTTTGATTATTATAAATCGATTAAACTATAAAACCCAAAAAGAAAGAGGAAGATTTTGATATGGGAACGGGATGACCAGCATTCCAATTATGAACTAAATATGCATGTCAAACAAGGTTATCAGTTATCACCTTCATATAACCTACCAATCCAGAACGTCTTATAGCCTACATACTCTAGATGACCAAATCATAAGCTGTCAACTTAAAATTACCACATATGATACCATGCATATACAACAAAGCTTTCCAGTGTTAGTGATAAAAGAGATTTCATAATGCAACTATAATGGTGCAATGAATGTACATCATATAAAAAAATAAGGCCTCGCGTATTATAGACCCCTAAAACTTGCTTACCTTTTTAGCTGCAAACCAAATATTATGAGAATTACAACTCAAAAAATTATGAAATAATGAAATAAATCCAGAGAAACCAATGAGAAATTTGAACCACGGTAAATCATTGAGCAATTGAATTCTTTTCGCTACAACTAGAATTTCAGTTGTATCAAACTTAAACAAAATCAATAACTTTAATAAAAAGTTAAAAAGATATTAATAAGAAAAGAAGTAAAAGAAAGAGTTCACCAAAGAAAAGCCAAACCTCATGTCGTACAAAGAGATGGCTATCCCTGAAATAAGATAGTCACACTCAAAAGAATCATAAATTCAACTTACATAAACACACAACAACAACAAGCCTTTATCCCACTACATGGGGTCAGCTACATGAATCTTTTTTCTCCATTGTGTCTTATTAAGAGTCAAATTCTTAATTAAATCTAATAAAAAAAGCAACTTACACACACAAGATAGAAAACTAAAATTAAAAATTTTGTCAAATAAAAGTTGAATATTTACACGTCTCAAATCATTTATTTATAAAATTCTCATCCCCATCTTGATAGATATATGATTGGCACAAAAACAATTCATCACAATTCCATAATCTTAAAATTCGAAGTAGATATCATCCAAAAAAATTCAAACCATTAATTTTAAAGGCCCCCTCTAATAGTAATGCCTTATAATATCCTATGTCAACACTTATCCCTCCATAGTTTAGGGCAACTTCAATGGTATATACTTATCCCAAAATTATTTAATATGTAATACGTTACGACCGGTCCAATAGAGATGGACCTGCAGCCGGTCCAGCAACAAGGAACCGGACCAGCTGGGATGTGCGAATTAACAAGAATTTCGACCCCCTTTTGGCAATTATCCCATATGCTAGGAGGAGGATTAAGGGAGAAATTAATGAAGGAAATTTGAGTTAAACGTAGGGAGGGAATTAATTAAGGCCGGAGATATTTTAGGGCTATTTTGGGGGGTAAAGTGGGAGCTTATATGGGGATTGTTGTTTTGTATAAAGGCATGTTTTTTGATTGAGTTTTTACTGTTGTAGTTTTATGTGAGGCTTCCTAGCAACGTCTAGGTTAATTGGGAGAGACGATCTACCTCTCTAATTATAGATCGCTTGTATCTTATTTTTCTTGTTGAGTATTAATCCAAAATCAAACACTATTCCTCAATTTCCTGCAAATTTTCTATTGTTTTCTATTATGTTCTCGCTTGTTTTACTCCACGGCATATCAAATTGGTATCAGAGCCGTGTCCTAAACCAAAATCGCATTTCTCCTCGCTGAAATATGCGGCATAATTCCTTCTATTTGTTGATTTTGTTGATTGAAGACCGTTCATCGTTTTTTTTTTTGCGGTTTGAAACCTAGACCCATGAATGAAAGTAAAGAAGGAGGCGTTGGAAGGAGAGATGGAACAACTTAGGGTTGAGATGTAGGAGAAACATTCCGGCAATGAGAAAAGATTTTTCGGATTGGTGGGAAGGTTTTCCTCCATGGAGAGCCATTTTAGAAACATGGAAGGCATGATCAAAAAATTGATTGAGATGCAATCGAAGGCTTCACTAGCTATTCCTAGGGCGGATTGAAAGGGGAAGACAATTCAGGAAGATGTTGATGAAGTGGAGAGCATTTTACCTCAAGAACCAATAAGGGGGATGCCGATGGGAGTTGCATCGGGGTATCTGGAAGACAGGGCAGCGAGAAGAGGGGAATTTGATTTTTTTTTTTTTTTGAGACAACCTAGGCAGGCAGGAAGGTGGATCGAAGGAAGCAATGGGTGGGCCGAGCCATGGGGTTCAAATCCTCTAAGGGAAGAAGGGAGAGAATCACACCACCATTATATAAGAGGAACCAACAGTGGGAGAAACCTATGGGGTATGGATGTGAGATTGAGGAAGTTAAATATGCTAATCTTTGAAGGGGAAGATGCTCAGGGATGGGTATCCTGAGTGGAGCGTTACTTTGCTATCAATGGGCCGACGAAAGAAGAAAAACTCATGGCGGTGAGTCAATTATTGGGTCAGGTGACCGGAGGCGAAAAATAAGTTCAGAAATCCAATAAAAATTTGCCGCGTCACATGCGCTTTTGACTGCGCTTTTGACTTGCGCTTTAGTTGCGTTTTACTTGCGCTTTACCTGCGCTTTACCTGCACTTTACTTGCGCTTTTTGACTTGCGCTTTACTTGCGTTTTTACCTGCGCTTTACATGCGCTTTACTTGCGCTTTACTTGCGCTTTACCTGCGCTTAATTTAAAATAATATTTTATTAATATCCAGACCTATCTCCGCGTCCGGTCACCTAACCCAATAATTTACCTTATATTTGAAAGGGAAAACCCTAGCATGGTTCCAATGGAGAGAGGATAGATATCCGATCTACTCATGGGGAGAATTTAAGGAGTGTTTGTTGGAACATTTCTGAGCCATTCGGAAAGGAGACCTCCATGAGCAATTCTATGCCTTGACTCAAGAGAGTACAATTATGAAGTATCGGGAGAAGTTTGAGCTACTGTCGAGAAGATGAAGGGGAATATCTGAGGAAGGATTGGAAGGAAATTTCATGAAGGGCCTTCGGTAAGACATAAGGGTAGAGTTCAGGATACTGAGGCCTAGAGGGCACACCGAGACAATGGAGTTAGCACAAAGGGTGAAGGCAAACATCAGAGGGAGAAGACCAGCCAGAGCAACCCTATGGGAGGGGCTTATAGGAACACCTCTATGACCTTGGCACCGAATACCCAAACAGTGTCATTTCAGAGGGAAGTACATAAGGAGAAAAGCCCTGGAGATCGTCTTAGAGGCAATTTCAAATGTCTAACAAAAGCAAGAGTGCGGGATAGGCGGGCAAAAGAGTTATGCTTCAGGTGTGATGAGAGATTTACACCTGGGCATAGGTGCAAGAATCGATCCCTTCAAGTTTTGATGGCATGTGAAGGGAAAGAGGAGAGCGAGGATGAGTTGGAGTGAGTATTAGAGGAGACAAAGCAGTTGCATTTGGATGTGACGGAGGTTTCCTTGAACTCTGTGATGGGATTTACTCCAAATCATACCATGAAAGTAAGGGGGCAATTTGGAGAGAAGTTTGTGGTAGTCTTGGTGGATAGCGGAACTACACATAACTTCATCTCCTCAAATTGGGTGGTTGACTGATTGAGGCTGAAGTTAGTGAGGACGAAAGGATGTGGGTTCATGATGGGAACAAGCAAGATAGAGAGGAGCATGGGAATATGTAAAGAGGTTGTGATGACCTTGCATGGTATTCAGGTGGTGGAAGACTTCCTTCCCCTGAACTTGGGAAGTACATATGTGATTTTGGGGATAAAGTGGCTACAGACTATGGGGGATATGAAGGTGAATTGGAAATTATTAACCATGGAGATACAGGTGGAGGGGAAAAAGGTAGTCCTTCAAGGAAATGATAGTTTATGCAAGATCATGGTCTCTTTAAAAATCATGCTCAGGACAATCCAGGATGCAGTCCTGGGATATTTGATAGAGTTGAAAAGCATAGAAGGGGTCCATAAACAGGAGGCAAAGGAAATTCCAGTGACGGCCCAGTAGATTTTGCAACTATATTAGGATGTATTTCAGCCATTAGTCTGGTTACCACCGCCTCGAGAGCATGAGTATGGCATTAACTTGAAAGAAGAGACTTCTCCCATCAGTGTCATACCATATCCTTACCCTCAAATCCAGAAAGATGAGATAGAGGGGCTAATCAGAGAAATGATGGAAGTAGAAATCATCAGACCTAGTGTGAGTCCCTTCTCTAGCGTGGTATTGTTGGTGAAGAAGAAGGATGGCAACTGGAGATTTTGTGTAGACCACATAGGTCTTTAAACAAGAAAACGGTGCTAGATAAGTTTCCAGTTCCCATGATAGATGAACTCTTGGATGAGTTATTTGGAGCTATGATCTTCTCCAAAATTGATTTGAAGTCGAAATACCATCAAATTAGGATGAAGACAGCATATGTGCACAAGACTGCCTTCAGGACACGTGAAGGACACTAAAAGTTCCTGGTGATACCTTTTGGCCTTACTAATGCCCCTGCCACCTTCCAGTCACTTATAAACCGAGTGTTACAACCATATCTTCAAAGGTTTGTCCTAGTATTATATTTATAACATTTTGATATACAACAGGATAAAGGCAGAACACTGGAAGCACTTGAAGACTATCATGGAGACATTGAGGGAGAATTAGTTGTTTGCCAATTGGAAAAAATGCACATTTGGGCAATTGCAGGTGGAGTATTTAGAAAATGTGGTGTCCAGAGAAGGGGTGTCAGCTAACCAATCCAAGATTCAGGCCATAATGGACTAGCCTCTTCCTAAAAACTTGAGGGAGCTACGAGGGTTCTTAGAGCTTACTGGTTACTACTGGAAGTTTGTGAAGGGATACGATACCATAGCAAGACCTTTAACGGAACAATTAAAAAAAAAATCAAGTGGGGGGAGCAGGCGAGCCTTCTAGTTTAAATTTCAAAATTTTCTTAAACATTTATTTAATAAAAAATATTAATAATTCTAATTTTAATTTCAAAAATTAATAATTCTAGTTTAAATTTAAGATCATTATAGACTAGAATTATTAATATTTTTTTTTATTAAACAAATATTTAATAATTTTTTAGAAAAAAATATTATTACTTGAATATTATATTTAATAAATAATTTAATTAAAAATGACCAAAATACCCCTTGATTTAACAATATTAACCCCAAAATTTAATTTTATGACCAACGAGACCCATTTTTAAGGAGTTGAGGGACCTAATCCCTCACAAATAGTTGAGAAACCATTTAGTCATTTTCTCTTTTTTGTAACAAGTAATTAATAAACAAAGGAAACATGAACCGAAGCCAAAATGTGCCACACCAACAGAAACAAGTCATCCTAAAGTTTGCATTCCAAACAATGGAATTAAGAAATATTATAAAAAAGAAGAAGACATTTTTAAATAAAATATAGACGTTAAAGTTAAGAGCTTGTTTAATAATTTATGAAGTTAAGAATGTCATTTTGGAGGTAATTTCATTATGAAGCCATGCAAATAATATGACATATTAAAGATGCTAGATTGTAGGAGCACAAGATACTTATAGAAGTTGATGAGAAAAAGTAAGACTGGTTTCCGGACAATATCTCCAATAGGAAAAGAAACAGAATTTGATGCATAACAGTCATCATCTTTCTTCTAATTGTATAAGAAAAAAGGAGTGACAAACAATCTAAAATTTATAAATTGCAGTATATGAGTAATTTAAAGAGGAAGGAGGTACTTCTGAACTAGTTCATGAATTTCAAGCTAAAAAAGAACAGTACATACTTCAACATTTGTGTGGATAGTTCCATCAGATTGAATTGCATGTATTTTCCCCATAACCTATAGAGTATAGGAATTCAGGAATTAGTTAAACCGAGCAATGTACAGTTCAGAAATAAAACTTTTTTTTTGAATTATGTCAGTGATGAATGCATGAGCTCATAATAAGCACTGCAGAGAAATTCATAAGCTACGGAGAAATTCATGAGCTCAAATAATGGCAAACGAAAGTTTTGCGATCTTATATATGATAATACATTTACTATTTAGGCCTACCATACATACTTCTACTGCATGCATAGACTGACCGTGCTTTGGACTAGCCGAACAAAGCCAAGTCTAGAAGGACAGTTTGCTCACTTGGGAAAGGACATTTTAGTAATTTTTCACCGTTGGGGGCATCCTATCATTTTGGATTTAACGAGGAATCATTTGCTCCTTGGCATGCCGACCAGTGCATTTGAACTTTGAAGTCAATTAGTGCATTGACAGGCTATTCGATGAATGGGCAAAGTTTGAAGCACTGTACAAGAGCCGATTAAGTTTAATTTGTTGGTCAATCTTGTTGAAATCGATATAGTTGCAGTCATTACTTAATTAAACTATCAATTGATTAATTGATTAAGCCATCAAGGGACTACTGGAGTATCATCTTGAGTAAAGAATTCCAAGTTTACATAATCAAACTCAAACTTATAGTTGGGCTTCAAGTGACCAAATCTATGTTTATTCTAATTCCCCAACCGGAGTATACTTTCAATGTTGGTGCTTTAAAAACAAGCCTTAACTCAGCTCAGCTCAACCCTGGCCATGTCAATCCTTCCCATGTCAAATTTTAATGAGTTATCAATCTTTTCACAAAAACATTAACCAAAATAATCTGGGCTTCAGTCAATCCTAGAACCATCTAATTAAACCCTGCTCAATTTGGTTTAGAGCTCCATTAAGCCTATGCCTGAACCAAGTTCAATGCCAACACATGCATCTTAAGAATGTGATACATTACATACAGTAGTTCCATTCTTTCATGGTCCCTAAAGCAAACATACAGTATTTCAAGTCCTAAACATTAAGCTTTGAAATACGATGAAGTATTTATGACATGAATGGAATTGAGAACATATTCTTTTATGAATTCATTCTATATAGCTAAAGAAAAGGACCAATTCCATGAATATTTTAACAGAAAAGCATACAGTTTTGTAGTCAAGGCCTTGATTTTCCTCAGGCAAGTAATCATCTGAACTTATGTCCACAAATTTTATTGTTCCATAAGCTTGGTTTCGTTCTCTGAGCATGTTGACCTGAAATAGAGGAACAAACAAAGAAGGAAAGCAAAGAATACTATGGAGGAAAAAAATCAAATCAAATCAAATGCTAAGGAAAATATTCATGTTTTTGTACTATAAATATGCATTTATCTACTCCTAGCCATGCATATAAATAATTGGGAGAATTGTTATGACCAGTTGTTAACTCCTGAAGGAATGTGTCCTGACTGGTAAACCAATAATAAGTTGTTGATGAAATATCATGGTCAATATGAAAAATTGCAGAGGAAATAGTTATTTATTAATGGAAAAATAGATAGATACAATATCAAGCCAAGGTAATCCATTCAGTGTACTACCATTTAATTTTTTCAAGCAATCAACCATCCAATAATCATCTTGTTATTTAATCTTTAACAACTAACATGAGTAACTCAAGTGAGCATGGTAATATTGTTAAACATAATGAAAGTTGGTAAATGATATTTCAAAAGGTGCTTAGTTTAACCCAAAAAAGATTATTACAATTGTTAAATGTAGCCATTAATAAAAATAAAATGTTAATAAGAGTAAATAACCAAAATAATCCTCAAACCATTTAACTTGTCAATTTTAATACCAATATTTTATTATTCTCCAATTTGGTCCCCCAACTTATCAATACCTAACTTTTTTAGTCTTTCCTTGGGATTTGCCTCAACTCCTTTGGATTTTCCCCAACTTATCAAACTCGATTGAAATCGTTGCATTGGAAAAATTACAACAACAACAAAAAAAAAAATTTCTTACAAGCCTAGCCTTTCCTAATTACCTTATTCCCCGTTTGGCCCCAAGCATTCGCCCAGTTCTCTGCTCCCTTCTTCCCCCAGCTCTTAAATGAGATGAAGCATTGTTTTAATATATATATATATATTATATATATATTATAATATATATAGTGGATTTAACTGAAAATGGCCTTTTAAAGCTACCACAGGAAAACTCAATAATCATTTATATATATACTAATATCCTTTGGGAAATCAAAAACATTTAATTCCTCATCAAACAAGACATGTCATCGTTAGTGGAAGACAAATGGAGGCCACAGTGCATTATTTAAGAAATAGTGAAATAATATGAACAGGAACATCAAATAAATTTTAGGATGATTGATTTAATTATTAAATTAATTTATATAACCAATTTAGATTTCACACACACACACATTATATATATATATATATTATTATATCAAAATGTATGAGCAACAATTAGTAAATATAAGATAGCAAAAAATAGGCATCATATGTGATTAGACTATGTGAAAGAAGTTAGAAAATAGGTAATGATGAGGATAAAATTTAACGAGAAAGAAAGGATAACATGGAAAAGGTGTAGATCAAATAAAATCTATAGAATTTTTGCAAAAGGACAAACAAACTGGAGTTTGGCATCTCATGAAGCAACAAGTAAATATGAATGAAGAGAAAAGATTCATAGAATAAAAAACCTTAGCAGGTATAAAACTACTGATGACGTTGAATATCCTGAAATTAGTTGGCATCAAATCAAGTCTCAATATTTCCAAACTTAAGGTTCCCAATTGAAAGAGATCGTAATTGATTATAAGCTAATTTAAATATAACTTCTTTTTATTAGCATAGAAAGATAAAGCAAATTACTTACTAGTGGGGCACATGACACAGGGCTACTTCAGATGAGAAAATACAAATTTTGAAGCTGAAAATCTTTAAACAATACACATTATATCTCTTTTAAAAACACACCTCACGCATACAAAGTGGGCATTCTCCATCGTAAAGCATTTTAATTTTCCAAGTGTTGGATAACCCTTCGTCCTTTGACTGTGTCATTTCTTTCAACTTGGACTCTGAATTTACCGCACGAATTTGAAAACTTGGAACTAAAAAACAAAACTTTATGGTGAGCTTTTTGTGACATGGCGAAACAAAATAGCTTCGATGCTATAATTCGTAAAATTAAGAAGCACAAAGTACTATGAAGCCTACTCTTTTACAATATAAACATAATAATGGATCAGTTAATTTCCAAGACAACAACTCGAAAGGCTTTGAAATAACAATAAAAGCAGAACTGCAGAAGAGTTTGCTAAATAGTTCTTCAAAAAGAGTCTTTAAAATTACATACATACTTAGGGCCATCTAGCATAACCAGCTTCATCTTAGCTCACTCTGAAAACCAAAGCCATGCAGCACCTTAGTCTCTCTCTTCAGAGAAACACATTCATGATCATTTATAGCAAAATACACAATAGCTGCATTCTCTTCTTTAACTTTTAAAGCCTTGGCCATATGAGAGACTATATAGTTCATGAAATTAAAGACAATATATTTAGAGTTTTCATGTAAGTCTAGGCAAGTTAAGCTCACTAGTCACTAGTCACACTAAACCTTCATGAAGTAGAGCTTTGTGCATAGCAGACTTGTTGATGACAGAAATCCACTTAGTTCAGCCTTGAGCTTTTCGCGAACTTTTGGATAATTTTCTTCGGTCCTTTGCTTTGTGCTTTAACGGACTTGTTGAAGAAAAATTCCTTCGATCCTCTGCTTTGTGCTTTACGGATTTGTTGAAGGATTTGCAGGTTCTGGATTTGATGGATAATACCGAATGT
>NW_021319976.1:0-1722 GCF_001605985.2 Dendrobium catenatum | reverse complement strand
TCTCTCTGTGTATGGATCGAACGGCTCAAGCAAGAGTTGGGGTCGGGGTAGAGTCGGAGAGGGAGGTGGAGCTCGGCTTTGGTGTCAGCACAGGGAGGGTGATGGGAGCAGGCAGTGGAGGTCGGGTGTTGAGCAGTCGGAGATGGAGGTGAGCTTCGGCTGCGGGAGGAGAGTTGGACGGGGCTTTGCGCGTGGAGTTCGGTCGTGGAAGCAGAGAGTGGAGAGCAGCGACGGGAGCAGAGCTTTCGCGCGGAGGAAGCGAGCGTGGGGGAAGAGCTTCGTTTGGTGCGGTATTTAACGACGCGTTTGGGCTCTCGATGGAGGCGAGTCGCAGGTTTCAAGCAGAAATCCCAGGATGAGACGCGAGCACAGCAGGATTTATGGATGTCTTTCGACGGATACGAGGTACGGAGCAGGATTTCGGGGATCCTACAGAGCTACGGTATGATTTCATTTTCTTTTCCTTTGGGTATTGTTCAGAGGTCAACACTTGACAATAAATTTCAATGATTTACATAATTATATGCATTTCTATAAAGAAATAGACTCACACCATCCTTAGAAAAAGTGCAAAATGATTTCTCAGTTAATCACCGGAAGAATTTTTCAAGATGCCGGACGTTCTGCCGCTAATCTTTATGAGAACAGTTGCAAGTCATTGTAGCTATTAATAGTATTTCAATTTTTACAACATCGCCACAATCTAAAAAACAAGGAACATTACAACCACGATTAGATTTACTTACCGTTAACTTTTTCTTCGATTCAAGTATCTTCTCCAATGAAGGCCGGCCTAAGAGTAATAAAAAGTAAAAGGCATAAGTCAGATAGCAAAAAATGACAGAAAATCAATGAGAAATTCTTATAGTTTAACAATTTGGGTCAAAATAAAGCTCAATAATCAAGATGGGTACAAATTCTATTACTCAGACCAATCTCACCTGTAAGTTGCAGACGGTATGCGGCCCAAATCCCGTATATCCCATTTGTTATTGTTAAAATCTGCAAGAGCAGTTATCATATGGTATGAAATACGCATCATAAAATGTGAAATAGTTAAGAACAAAACAATTATGCAAAACCCTCTCACAAATGTATAATATTAAAACTAAAAGTCTGGATAGCATGAACAAGATAACATGTACAAAATCATTGACAGCAATCAGGTATACTTTTGATGAGGTTTATACTAGGCATGGCACCTGAAAATACCATTAATATAATAGGGTCATATAGCCTAAATGAGGCACATATTGAACTCATTTAAGATAGGCTGTATACATAGTCCCTTTTAGGAATTGATAGTGAAGAAGAATACATAGAATGAACCCAACAAATTGGCAAGATATTAGATCATCCTCATTAATATCATGCCAAATATTTGTAACCACTTTATAAATCCCCTTCTCCATTTGTAATAATTGAGTGTTGCTTGAGATATTAAACCTATCATGCTAACAAAACTTTTATCTAAGTTAAATTTGGTCTACTCCTTTTTGTTCCTAGTCATTAATATTATTCACCCATCTTATTGACGCATCAAAATTATCCACCAATCTTTTTAGTTCATCAATCTTTTTATTGTCCTAGCTCAAATCTCTTAAGTTTATTTTTCACTATTTCATTTTCAACAAATGCTATTCCATCAATCTAATAACATCATTTGTCCATTTAACCTACATAACTGTGGGCTCCGAAAATTCGGCCCCGGCCTCCGCTCGT
>NW_021319975.1:25367-32426 GCF_001605985.2 Dendrobium catenatum | reverse complement strand
AATGTAATGCATGCAAATAGCAACTATCTTAACAGTAAATACTAGTGAAATTCTTTCAACTGGGCGTGGCCTTGTGAATTTTCCCTTTTTAGGATTTTCCACGTAAAAATCTTGGTGTTCTTTCATCTTCTGTTTGTGTGCTGAATATCCGTACAGCGCTAAGTCGAAAACTTTCTAACTCCATCACTACGTATATTCTAAACCGCAATAGTTTGGCATCGTCTGTGAGAAACTCATTATCCCATAATTCTAAGTGTTACTTCATTGGCCAATAGTCATAGCAATCATATCTTGGGGGCTTCCCACTCTAACTCCCAACAATCCAGGAATTAGTTTATGAATCATGGACGCCCAATATCCACCTCTTTTTATCCTGGTGGGGCAAAACATTGCTGGAGAAGGAACCTCAAAACCTTCCCTGGAGGAGCGAATCTGAAAGATTGAAGAATTTCAGAACGAGATTCTTCAACTCTTGTGATAAACTTGACAACTGACACTTGAAAAACTGGAGGAATTTATTCTCCCTCGAGATCCACCACTGGCCGAAGATGTTCAACTTGAATATCTTCAAGCAGAGGTTCCTCTTCCTCCACTAAGGCGGCATCTACAATCATATCAGAACAATGAACTTGTGGAAACAACAAGTTCTACCCATCCCTTACACACCATTCGATAACCTCCCATTCTTCCAGACCTCCCTGAAGACTTATCCCAACAGCATGTTGCTTAGCTCCCTCGCAATGCCCTACATCATAAATTGTGAAGATTAGTACGGGAAGAGTTCCCCATAGGTGTGAGGCAAAATCTTCGACAATGGAACTTCCAGGAGTCATCATTTCTAACTAAAGCTTTTCTTCAGCACCCTATTCTGGTTGGATTCAAATTACCGAGCATTGAGTTCTACGACGGTACATCTGACCTATATGAGCATATCAATCATTATAAAACCATTATGTATATCCAGCAATCCTCGGATGCACTCTTATATTAGGTTTTTTTTGCGAGCCTTAAAGGACAATCTTAAATGTGATTCTGTTGGCTTCCATCTGGAACGATCCCCTCATTCGTCAAATTTGCCAAAGTGTTCATCGAAGAGTTTGTAGCCAATTGAAGAATTGTTAAGGATTCTTCCCACCTCTCCGGGATCCATTAAAATGAAAGAGAATCGTTGAAGGAGTATTTTCAGTGATTTTTCAGCGAGGCTCTACAAATTCCAAGAGTAGATCTTGAATTATTGAGAGGTGTCTTTCTTGGAGGCATTCGTCCTGACCCCTTCTATTCGGCACTCATGCGGGATACAATTCATTCATATGCCGACCTGAACCATTATAGGGAGGTGCAAATCTCTGCAGTTGAATCCATAAATACTCATAAAAAACAGTTAGAGCAAACCAATGGAAAATGCAAGGGTGCATCAGGGATAGATAATAAAAAAAATAAGGGAAGAATAATCTGTCTCCTAGGCCTCTATTTCCATGATGAGAACCTCGACAGGAGTATACCCCACTCAACACATATCGAGCAAATATATTGATTGCCGTTCGAGATCAAGATACAGTGAAATAGCCGAATCCTTTGATGTCGAACACCTTAAAATGAAGTTCTTTACCATGGCAGGAGTCAGTGTAGTATGTAGAGATCAACAAATAGCACAAACCTGTTATCTTAGACAGGTTCAACCACATCCAACAATGACCCTGAATATCAAGGATTTTGATCTCCGGAGTGAAGATACCCCTCAGAGAGCTTCTCCTATAGAAAACCTCACTATTGTATTCATATTTAAAGAACACCCTTTGAAGACTGTAGATTTGATCCCTTTTCCCATATAATGAGAAGAAAAAAGATGTGTATTTTCTATGCGAGAATCAAAATATTTTTGCATGGAGTTTGAGAGATATGCCCGAAATCGGCACTAAAGTGATCGTACATTCCCTCAAAGTCAATTCGATGTGCAAATCGATCATCCAGAAGAATCAAAATTTTATGCCAAATAGTCAGCAAGCAATCGAGCAAGAAGTGTATAAGCTTTTGGAAGCCGGATTTATACGGGAGGCGCTTGTATAAATATTGTCATGGTTTGAAAGCCGAGTAGAGCTTGGAGTGTGTATATATTATACAGATCTTAATAAAGCTTGCCCGAAGAATAGTTTTTCACTTCCTCGTATCGATCAATTGGTTGATACCACCTCCGGGCATCAAATACTGAGTTTTATGGATGCCTACTTAGGCTATTATGAAATAAAGATGAATCCCGCATATGAAGAGGCAATGGCTTTCTGAATAGATAAAGGTATATGTTGGTGATATGTTGGTGAAAAATCTTGAAAATTTTCAACATATCTCAGACTTAGAACAATACTTCCACTTATTGTGATGTAATAATATGCGACTCAACCCTACTAAATGTGCTTTTGGAGTCGCTTCTGGAAAGTTTTTGGGGTTTATGGTAACTCACCAAGGGATTGAAGCTAATCCTGAGAAAATTAAGGCACTAAGTGACATGGTACCACCAAAGATTATCAATGATGTCCAAAGACTAAATGAAAAAATTACAGCACTATCTCATTTCCTGGCATGTTCAGGAGACAAATATCTGCCCTTGTTCAATATTTTAAGAGGTTCTCGTATCTCTGTATTCCAATGGACCAATGAATGCAAAGAAGTCTTTGAAAAGCTACGAAAGTATTTTGAATCCCTGCCACTATTTTCTAAACCAACATCAGGAGAAAAGTTGTATTTATATATGATTGTTTTTGCCCAAACCATTAGTTTGGTCTTGGTATGAAAAGAAAATGCTATACAATGTCCCATCTATTATTTTAGTAAAATCTCATCTGAAAGAGGGGCTTTATCCTCTAGTAAAAAAGACAGCATTGACGTTAATTTATTCTGCCAGAAAGCTAGGCCCTTACTTTCAAGCCCATATAATCAGAGTTTATACAAATCTGTCGCGGAAAAGTATCCTGTAAAAGCCAGAAGCATATGGTAGGCTCGTTAAATGGTCTGTAGAGCTGAGAGAATTTGATATCCACAACTTTCCTAGGCCCAATAATAAATCTCAAGCACTTACAGATTTTATAGTTGAATGCACCGTCCTAGTATTCGATATTCAACAAGGTGCTTCACCTTCTCCTACATGCTGGATGTTGTATTTTGATGGAGCTTCTTGAGTTCTGGCGCTGGGGCTGAAATTCTATTGATCTCTTCGCAAAAAGTTACCCTTGAGTATGTGCTCCGACTTAAGTTCCCGACAACAAACAATATAGCAGAACACGAGGCCTTTATTGCTGGATTGAGACTAGTAATTAATTGTGAGGTACAAAACTAGTAGTCCACAATGATTCACAATTATTCGCCTCTCAGGTGGAGGGGGAGTTTGATATCCACAATCCGCAACTAGCCTAATATTGCAGGATTGTGAAGTTAATCTTAACCCATATAAGAGATCATCAGATCATTCATGTTCTACGAGAGAAAAATGTGCGAGTAAATGCTCTTTCTAAACTTGTTACATCAACGACATGAGATGTTTATAAGAGAAAGTATATCGATGAGCTCAAATTTTCAAGTTTTTATGGTCTGTGGGTTATACAATCAATCGAGGAACCAAGGGAAACTTCCTGGATTGACCCCATCTTATCCTGTTTACAATATGGAGTGTTGCCTGAATACCCCACGACTGTAACATGACTACGGATACAAGTATCAAATTTCACTAATATTGGTAGCGAGTTGTATAAACACTCTTTCACCGGACCGTATCTCAATTCTCTCCAATTTTTAGAACCTGATTACACACTTCGAGAAGTTCATTCAGGAGTATGTGGAGAACATCTGAGAGGAAGAGCATTTGCTAAAAAGATCATGAGCATGTATTCTATTGGCCTACAATGAAACATGATGCACTTGAGTTTACTCAAAAGTGCGAAACCTGCTAATTGCATTACAATCTCATTCATACACCCGTTATGGAGCTTACATCACTTTAGAGCCCTTGACTTTTTGCCCAATGGGGGATTGATATAATGGGACCCTTCTCTATAGCCACTGAACAATAGAAATTTATTATCCTAGCTGTAGATTACTTCACCATATGGGTGGAGGCAGAACCTTTGGCGAAGATTACTGAAGCTAATGCCAAACAATTTCCATGGAAGAATATAATCTGTCGTTTTGGCATTCCTGCAAAAATCATCACTGATAACGGGACATAGTTTACTTAGAATATCTTTGTCTCTTTTTGTAAGAATTTTCATATTTAGCTTATCCACACAACTGTCGCCCATCCTTAAACAAATGGGCAAACATATGTTTCAAACCGAACGATTTTGAAAAGGATTGAAGACACGCCTAGGGAATGTTGGCGGGCAGTGGGCTGAAGAACTCTCAAATATCCTCTGGGCTTATCGCATAACTGCTAGAACTCATATAGGAGAAATCCTATATAATCTCTGCTTTAGTACAGAAGCAGTCATACCGATTGATATTGGAGTCTGAGCAATAGAGTTTTAGACTTTTGACTTCAATAATAATGAAGAGATGAAGCCTCACTTGGATCTCCTCCTAGAACAAACTTGGATCTCCTCCCATAAGTAAGAGATGAAGCCTCACTTAGGACCGTTGCATACCACCAAAGGATTGCTCGTTACTACAATCGAAGGGTGAAACCTCGATCTATCTATAGTGGGGACTTAGTTCTGCGTAGTATTGAAGCAGTTAGAAAAGGTCCTCAGCATAACAAGCTCTTTCCCCTCTAGGAGGGTCCTTATTTGATGTCAGCTATGGTCAAGCCTGGCACCTTCAAACTGAAGGATGCTAATGGAAAAATACTCCCCCGAACTTGGAATGTTAGCAACATTCGCAAGTATTATTAGTAGGTGGTGATAACACTATTTGTTTTGCGTTATGTTATTGATAGTGTTATTTGTCTTGTGTTATGTTTCTCCAAGATGTAATACTGTGTATCATTCAAGTTTTATACTGACCTTTCTTACACACATTATGTGTTGATTGTGGTAGAACTCTTCTAGTTCATGTATCCTTAAGTTATACTGAAAATTATACTGTCTTATATAATACAGTAATGTGATGTTCACTTTGATGTAACATTATCTTCTCTTATAAAAGATAAAAATTCCTAAGATAACTCAATATCTTTATCTATAATTCGAGAAATACACAATTTACATTGTATTTCAATCACCGGATGATCAATATCAGGGGGATTTGATCCGACCTTTTCCATACAGGTTAAAAATCATCAAGCAAATGCTTTGACTAACAACCTCGGACAAAACAAGATATTCAAGGAGGATGTCTCTCACATTCACTCAAGTCAAAAGAGATCACCAAAATATTTTCATTGAAATAAAACTAAGTTCATTTCATATACATATGAAAAAAAAAGAGGAACACCAATAATTTTTTAATATATCACTGAACATCGCGTACATCATATGAAAACATCAACACCAAACACATATACTAATCACTAGAAACAAAACAAAGTTGTACAACCAACATCAGAGCAATCTTACAGGATCTCAATATTATCCTCATCCTCCTCTAGTAAAAAGATCTTCTACAACCCACTCTCTATTTCTTCACCACCAGAGTCTGAATAAGTGTCACCAGAAGCCTGGCTAGGTGTCAACCCCTCGATTTCCACTCCAGTCTTGCGCTGCATTACATGCATGTCTTTCTTAAAACCTCTAATGATGCTCTCCTCCATACACTGTTTCTAAAGCCTTCACCTCCACGTCATAGATATGGTTGCAAGCTTGCTGAATGTGATCCTCAAAAATTACCTTAAAGATAAAAGATTTATTGAATTCTTCTATGATTGTAGATGGTAATTGGTGGACTTCCTTCTCTGACAACATACTCCAAAGCCTCTTATTCTTAGTTTCAAGGATCTACTGATTGATCGTCGTCTGCGCATCCAACAACTCAATATGTAGACGATCCATCTATTGATTCTGTGAGGAGACTAAAGTTATCATATTATCCAGCTCTGCTCTGCACTCCGCTAGCTGCTCCTCCACCGCCTTTATCTCCTTTATTTTGCTATCATATTTTTTCTTATATTCTCATATAACATATTTGACCTTTACAAATTCATTGTTCTAGTCATTCAAGTTCTTGATCATTCAAACTTAAAATCCTTATGTTGCACCAACTAAAGCAACAAAAACAAATTTTGTAAGAGACATCTTTTAAACAAATATAAAAGGAAAGAAGAAAATGTGAACTCACTACTTAGCCCATCGACGGCCAATACAGTGATGTTTTAAAACATCTTCTAGAATGCGTGACTTGGATGGAGAGATACGAGGATCTTTGCTAGTGACAATCAAAATTTTCTCCACCTTCTTTTTGGATGTCTAAAGATCACTCTCATGCTCTAGTCATTTAGAAGGAACTTTTGAAGTTTGAGTAACTGGCTCTGGAACTTTCACCGACTTTTTTAGCATTTGTGCATGTGATCTCTCTGCTTCTTATAGATTGTTCCACCTTGAACAAATATTCTTCGTCTATATATCTTCTCAAACAGTGTACCTCATAATGAAGGGAATCAATATAAGTTTGAGTATCTTCAATAAATCTTATGCTCCAATATATATGGGAATGAGTAACTCCAACTTTCTCCATTTTTCTAGAAGATTCCAGTCATTTTTCACAAAAAAGAAGACACTAATCCAGTTTTTTAATGGATCTCGAATACGAATATCCAACCACTTGAATCTAAAAGAGATGCAACCTTGCGTATCCCTAATAAGATGACCTATTCAAAAATGGCATTTTGAAGATAACACCAATCCACGATCTCTAAAAAATACGATCAGTCCCATTATGATCGACATGACCCTGTAAGAAAGTTGGGACACTCTCTCCACAAATTGTCAAAATATAAATCAATACAGGAGATGGTGGAACCATAGCCCTGCTCGCAAGTTGAATTCATAAACTGTCACATATCTCGGAGGAGAACGGGAACGATCGGACCTTGTTGGCACCTTCATCACAAGATTATTAGGAAATTTTTTTTTTTCGTAA
>NW_021319975.1:0-20099 GCF_001605985.2 Dendrobium catenatum | reverse complement strand
CTTGCTTGAAAATTTTTTCTAAGTTCTATTCGTCCAAGACAAAATAAATTATCGTCCAGTACGATTGGCTCTCTAGAAAATTTTCATCTAGACGAAATAAATTATCGTCCAGGATGATAGGTTCTCTGTAAAATTTTCGTCCAGACGAAATTAATTATCGTCTAGGACGATTGGGTCTAGGTGGGCTATGAATGTGCTTTTGAGGGTACATAGTGAATTCATTATTATTTTGAGTGAGAGTGTATGTGTTTTTTTCCCCCATTATAAATTATTTTATGATCAAATTGTCAGGGACAACCCAATAAGATATGACAGACTTCAAGAGGCATGATATCACAAACAACCTGATCCTTATAAGAACTTTCAATTGGCAGGTTAATAGTGCATTGCTTCGTGACAGTAACTTCACCTCCGTTAAACCAAGAGATTTTGTAGGGTTTGACAAGTGGTTTTGATTTCAGTTTCAATTTATCTACCATCAGTTGTGAGATAAAGTTATCAGAACTACCACTATCTATCATCAAACTGTAGAGTTTTCCTTCAACAGTGCAAGTGGTTTGAAAGATGTTTCTCCTCGATCTTTATCTCCATTTTCAACCTTAGTAGTTAGAACTCATCAGATTACTAAGAATTGGTTACCTTGGTCTCCTTCTACGTCAACTCTTTCTATCTCATTTTTATTTTCTGGGTCAATTTCATTTTCTTCTTCCTCTTCCTCTAATTCTTCATCATTCTCAATGTAATTAGTCCTAGGAGGGTTATTTTTTATACAAGCAGCTGAAGGATGCCCATATAACCCGTATTTTGTAACATGGTCCAATAAGCTTGGGTGGTTCAGTTGATTTGGGTCCCCTTATTCCTTTTCCTTTATCTAAGTTTTGAGTTTCAAATATTTTGTTCGCACATTAGAAGATTGTTCATATTGAATTTTTATTACTCCAAATGGTCAACGATTAATCATATCAGATGTCTTGTTACTTCTTTATTGTAGCTTTTTAATTTTTAAGGCCATTTGATAAGCTTCGTCAAGTTTGATTACATAATGTAGGCTTAATTGATCTTTAATAACCCATTTCAAACCGTTAATGTATCTAGTGATAGTTCGTTCTTAAGATTCATCTAGATCATTTTGAGGTTTCAGTGTATTCCTCAACTGTTTGGTTTCCTTGATGAAGATTTTTAAATTCTTGGAATAAGGTTCGTGAGTAATCAGATAGTAAAAACATTTCTATTATTCTGAAGATATTTTGACCAAGTTAAAGCGTGGCCTATGAGATTTAAGCTAGCAAAATTAATTTTTTTGTTATTAGGGATTTCATTTCATTTGAAAAATTGGACCATTTTTTCTAACCATTCGATGAATTATTCTGGTCGTAATTTTCCTTTAAAGTCATAAACATCAATTTTTATCCCATAATCCCAATTCCTATAACGTCTATTTTGATTCATAGGGATTTCTTCTTCACTTTCAGAATTCTGAGCATTAACATTGTTGAAATTCAAATTTGCCAAAGTGTTAGCCATATTATTTATTTGTTGATGTAAATTTGATAATTGTTGCATCATTTGTTATCAATTTCCTTGGTTATTTTGATTAGCCATTTTTCTTTAAGAAAAAAACATACACCAACCTAGAATATACTAACCTAGGCTCTGATACCAAACTTGATGTAGACAACTAGATATAAAAAAAAAAGTCCAACGGAGAACACTTAGGAAAGAAGAACTTTTCTCAGTTCAAATTTTAGTAAGTAAACACCAAACACAACTCAAAACAAATAAACTTTAGTCAATAAAAAAAAATTAAAAATAATAAAAAACTACCCTCAAAACAACCAACAAGTGGTCACCTCACATACATCAAAATAGTAGAAAAAAGATAAGTGCTCAAAGTCATGCAAACAAGAAGTCCACCATAGCAACTTGGGCCAACGTCCACCACAAACTCCTGCGGCAAATGCTACCAAACCGGCCAACCAACACCTTCAAGTACTTGAGAAAAAAGATACAAGTGGGGTGGAAACTTGTGGAGAGAAGAAGTAGGTAAGAAGCCCAAGATGAAATCAAAGAGAGGAGAAGAGAAGTGGAAATAGCTCGCAAGCATTCCAAGAAGAAACCCTCAGGTTTTAGAAATCTTTACTCACCAAAAAAACTCCCTCAAATGTCACAAATCAGCCACTATAAATAGTAGAGAAGAGGGAGCCAAACCGCGCAAACAGCCTCCCATACTATTCAATCAGCAAAGGGGAGGCATAAGGCCAATATGCAACTTAATGGAGTAGCACCCGAAAGGCCAGCGGGACAGGCAACGAACAGCCAGCGCCAGGGGGAAGGAATCGAGCAGCTAGAGGAATCGAAGGGGTAAAATAGAGGGGGATGAACCCGGCTAGCATCCAGAAAAGGCAGCAGAACATAGCAATTCACAATAATGAGTTGAAAAGGTAGCAGAACATAGCATCTCACATACAAGGCAGCAAAACCCGAAACAACCAACCTAAGGATCTTGGGTCAAAATCCAAATTAGACCACAAGCCATGGCACCAAAGAAGCTAGCACACCAAAGGCTTTTTATTTTCTCATTATTTTATTAGTTTGCTTGTATAACTGATTATTGTGAATAAGGTACAATTTGATTTTTTTTTATTATAGTGTGAGTTCCAATCAATTGTATGATTTTATTAGGTTTCTAAAGTTTTATGTTATTTTTTAATAGGCCAAAATTGATCATCGAATATATATAAAATTTTACATATTCTTAGTTTCATATTAAAAGTTGGTGATATGCAACTTTGGACAACTGTGCATGATTTTATGCATCACTCCATATATTTGCATGATGAAACCCTAGAAACTAAGACAACATCACAGGTGGAACTCCGTCATTCATCCAGAGCTTACTGATTGCTAGACACCTCAATCACTATCCAAACTGACTTATTGAAGCGAATGAGTATGTGTAAATACCTTAAACAAAGAGAGTTAGATATATAGGTTTGTTGCGGGCAAGAATATATGCGGCGATAGAGTTAGTTTTCATCTCAGCTTTGTACGTATATTCAGCACACAAACAAAAGATGAAAGAACACCAGTATTTTTACGTAGAAAACCCTAGAAAGGGAAAAACCATAGGTCCACGCTCAGTTGAAAGAATTCCACTAGTATTTACTTAAAGTACAAGAGGCTCACTCATCCTTAAAATTTAGTACGATCAGATTACAATAA
This sequence comes from Dendrobium catenatum, assembly GCF_001605985.2. NCBI lineage: Eukaryota > Viridiplantae > Streptophyta > Magnoliopsida > Asparagales > Orchidaceae > Dendrobium > Dendrobium catenatum. The sequence continues at coordinate 16,877 of NW_021319975.1, read as the reverse complement.
TCCACTCCCGAATTGAAGTTTAGTTACAAACTCTAATTTGAGATTTGACGATGTTGGGTATTCGGGCTGAATCCAAAAGTCACTTGGAGATCAGATAGAATTCCGACGTCACCTGGAGATCGGGCAGATTTTCGACGTCACTTGGAGATCGGGCGGAGTTTCGACGCCACTTGAAAGTCAGGCAAAACTCCAACATCACTTGGAAGTTGGGCAAAATTCCAGCGTCACTTGGAAGTCGAGTGAAATTTTAGCGTCACTTCGAAGTCAGGCAGAATTCCGACGGTGGACGAGGAGGAGTTTCTTCCTTCTTCACTTCGACACGCAAGATAAAAAATTTTTGCCCGATCAAGATAAATTTTTGATGATATATCAGTTGCCTCCCTATTTTTGAACGTCAAGCTCTAGGAGTCCAAAAAAATGTGTCACAAAAATTTGGAGAATTTTTCATGTGATTTGAAATCTGATCTTGCGTGTAAGAGCACAAAATGGCTTTAAAAGTGCCAAAATTGAGTCTGGAACGTCAAAAACGGTCCCGAGAACCTCAAAAACGTCTGATTTGGCATGTTTGGGCCAAAAATTGAGCCCAAATTTGTGTGGGTAGCCGAACAGTTACAAGCGTTGAAGAAACGTGCATCAGGCCTACCTGGCTGGCGTTTCGACCCGCCCTCGGCCCGCTTGACTCGCCAGCGTTCTGCGCCTGCAACCTGCGTTTGGCCCGCCAGTTGCTCTCCTGGACTGTGCCTGGCCCACATAGTGCCACACGCGGTTTGTTGCCCGGGCGAATTTTTTAGAAATCGCTGGCCGATTTTTTTATTTTTTTAACTCAAAAAATTCCCAAAAAATGCCAAAAAAATCTAGAAAATTCCAAAAAAAAAATGAAAAAATTAAAAAAATATATGTAAAATTAAAAAAAAAAAAATCAGAATTTTCTCTTTTCCCATAAAAGGCTATAAATACCCCCCAAGGGATAGGTGCAACTTGCACCTTCTTCTTTTCTCCCTCTATTTTTATTACAGTTGAGGCATTCCGCTATTTTATATAGGTGACTTTCCCTACTTAACTCAGTGCCCCTCCTCTTGTATAGAAATTAGGATTTTCTTAATATTTCTCTTTCTTTCTCCCCTATTTTTGTTCTTGTTCTAGAGGCCTTCCAATGTCAATTGTAGGAGATTTTCCCTATTTAAATCTAGCGCTCCTCTTTAGTGTAGAAGTTGAATTGGGTGATCACACATCCACAAAAATTCCCCCAGCCAAAGAAGATCTCCCTACTGCCCTATCCAAGATTTTAAAAAAGACTCTTAAGGCGGCCAAGATCGATGATGTTATTTCTAACATAATTGGCAACACATTGATTGTTTTTAGGAAAAAAAATTTTCCTAATAATCTTGTGATGAAGGTGCCAACAAGGTCCGATCGTCCCCGTTCTCCTCCGGGATATGTGACAGTTTATGAATTCAACTTGCGAGCAGGGCTACGGTTTCCCCCATCTCCTGAATTGATTGATATTTTGACAATTTATGGAGAGAGTGTCGCAACTTTCTTACAGGGTCATGTCGATCATAATGGGACTGGTCGTATTTTTTAGAGATCGTGGAGTGGTGTTATCTTCAAAATGCCATTTTTGAATAGGTCGTCTTATTAGGGATACGTAAGGTCGTATCTCTTTTAGATTCAAGTGGTTGGATATTCGTATTCGAGATCCATTAAAACATTGGATTAGTGACTTTTTTTTGTGAAAAATGACTGGAATCTTCTAGAAAAAAGGAGAAAGCTAGAGTTACTCATTCCCCAATATATTGGAACAGAAGATTTATTGAAGATACTCAAACTTTTTGATATTGATTCCCTTCATTATGAGGTACACTATTTGAGCAGATATATAGACGAAGAATATTTGTTCAAGGTGGAACAATCTACAAGAAGCAGAGAGATCACATGCACAAATGCTAAAAAAGTCGGTGAAAGTTCCAGAGGTAGTTACTCAAACTTCAAAAGTTCCTTCTAAATGACTAGAGAGTTAGAGTGATCTTTAGACATCCAAAAAAGAAGGTGGAGAAAATTTTGATTGTCGTTAGCAAAGATCCTCGTATCTCTCTATCCAAGTCACACATTCTAGAAGATGTTTTAAAACATCAGTGTATTGGCTGTCGATGGGCTAAGTAGTGAGTTCACATTTTCTTCTTTCCTTTTATATTTTTTTAAAAGATGTCTCTTAAAAAATTTGTTTTTGTTGCTTCAGTTGGTGCAACACAAGGATTTTAAGTTTGAAATGATCAAGACTTTGAATGAATAGAACAATGAATTTGTAAAGGTCAAATATCTTCTACGAGAATATAAGAAAAAATATGATAGAAAAATCAAGGAGATAAAGGCAGTGGAGGAGCAGCTAGCGGAGTGCAGAGCAGAGCTGGCTTATATGATAACTTTAGTCTCCTCACAGAATCAATAGATGGATTGTCTACATATTGAGTTGTTGGATGCGCAGACGACGATCAATTAGCAGATCCTTGAAATTGAGAATAAGAGGCTCCGGAGTATGTTGTCAGAGAAGGAAGTCCATCAATTACCGTCTACAATCATAGAAGAATTCAATAAATCTTTTATCTTTAAGATAATTGTTGAGGATCACATTCAGAAAGCTTGCAACCATATCTATGACGTGGAGGTGAAGGCTTTAGAAACAGTGTATGGAGGAGAGCATCATCAGAGGTTTTAAGAAAGACATGCATGTAATGCAGTGCAAGACTGGAGTGGAAATTGAGGGGTTGACACCTAGCCAGGCTTATGGTGACACTTCTTCAGACTCTGGTGGTGAAGAAAGGAGAAAGCTGAGAGACGACTAAATGGGGTCAAACCAGGAAGTTTCCCTTGGTTCGTCGATTGATTGTATAACCCACGGACCTTAAAAACTTGAAAATTTGAGCTCATCGATGTACTTTATCTTATAAACATCTCATGTCATTGATGTAACAAGTTTAGAAAGAGCATTTACTCGCACATTTTGCTCTCGTAGAACATGAATGATCTGATGCTCTCTTATATGGGTTAAGAATAACTTCACAATGCTGCAATACTAGGCTAGTTGCGGATTGTGGATATCAAACTCCCCCTCCACCTGAGAGACGACTAATTGTTAATCAGTGTGGACTACTAAGTTTTGTACCTCATAATCAATAACGAGTCTCAATCCAGCAATAAGGGACATGAATTCTACTATATTGTTTGTTGTCAGGAACTTAAGTCGGAGCACATACTCAAGGGTAACTTTTTGCGAAGAGATCAATAGAATTCCAGCCCCAGCGCCAGAACTCCAGCCCCAGCGCCAGAACTCCAGAAGCTCCATCGACATACAACGTCCAGCATGTAGGAGAAGGTGAAGCACCTTGTTGAATATCGAATACTAGGACGGTGCATTCAACTATAAAATCTGCAAGTGCTTGAGATTTAATATCGGGCCTAGGAAAGTTGTGGATATCAAATTATCTCAGCTCTACAGACCATTTAACGAGCCTACCATACGCAACTGGCTTTTACAGGATACTTTTCAGAGACAGATTTGTATAAACTCTGATTATATGGGCTTGAAAGTAAGGGCTTAGCTTTCTGGCAGAATAAATTAACGTCAATGCTAGAGGATAACGCACCTCTTTTTAGATGAGATTTTACTGACATAATAGATGGGACGTTGTATAGCATTTTCTTTTCATACCAAAACCAAACTAATGGTTTGGGCGAAAACAATCATATATAAATACAACTTTTCTCCCGATGTTGGTTTAGAAAATAGTGGCGTGGATGCAAAATACTTTCGTAGCTGTTCAAAGACTTCTTGGCATTCATCGGTCCATTGGAATCCAGAGATATGAGAACCTCTAAAAATATTGAACAAGGGCAGATATTTATCTCCTGAACATGCCAGGAAACGAGATAGTGATGTAATTTTTCCATTTAGTCTTTTGACATCCTTGATATTCTTTGGTGGTACCATGTCACTTAGTGCCTTAATTTTCTCTGGATTAGCTTCAATCCCTTGGTGGGTTACCATAAACCCCAAAAACTTTCCAGAAGCGACTCCAAAAGCACATTTAGTAGGGTTGAGTCGCATATTATAACGTCGCAATAAGTGGAAGTACTGTTTTAAGTCTGAGATATGTTGAAATTTTTTCAAGATTTTTCACCAACATATCACCAACATATACCTTTATCTGTTCAGAAAGCCATTGCCTCTTCATATGCGGGATTCATCTTTATTTTATAATAGCCGAAGTAGGCATCCATAAAACTCAGTATTTGATTCCTTGAGATGGTATCAACCAATTGATCTATACAAGGAAGTGAAAAACTATTCTTAGGGCAAGCTTTATTGAGATCTGTATAATCTATACACATTCTCCAAGCTCTACTTGGCTTCAAAACCATGACAATATTTATACAAGCACCTCCCATATAAATCTGGCTTCCAAAAGCTTATACACTTCTTGCTCGATTGCTTGCTGACTATTTGGCATAAAATTTTGATTGTTCTGGATGATCGATTTGCACATCAAATTGACTTTGAGGGAATGTACGATCACTTTAGTGCCGATTCCGGGCATATCTCCCAAACTCCATGCAAAAATATTTTGATTCTCGTATAGAAAATACATATCTTTTTTCTTCTCATTGTATGAGAAAAGGGATCTAATCTACACAGTCTTCGAAGGGTGTTCTTTAAATATGAATACAATAGTGAGGTTTTCTATAGGAGAAGCTCTCTAAGGGGTATCTTCACTCCGGAGATCAAAATCCTCAATATTCAGGGTCATTGTTGGATGTGGTTGAACCTGCCTAAGATAACAGGTTTGTGCTATCTGTTGATCTCTACATACTATACTGACTCCTACCATGGTAAAAAACTTCATTTTAAGGTGTTCAGCTTCAAAGGATTCGGCTATTTCACTGTATCTTGATCTCGAACGGCAATCAATATATTTGCTCGATATGTGTTGAGTGGGGTATACTCCTGCCGAGGTTCTCATCGTGGAAATGGAGGCCTACGAGACAGATTATTCTTCCCTTATTTTTTTTATTATCTATCCCCGATGCACCCTTGCATTTTCCATTGGTTTGCTCTAACTATTTTTTATGAGTATTTATGGATTCATCTGCAGAGATTTGCACCTCCATATAATGGATCAGGTCGGCATATGAATGAATCGTATACTGCATGAGTGCCGAATAGAACGGGCCAGGACGAATGCCTCAAAAAAAGACACCTCTCAATAATTCAAGATCTACTCTTGGAATTTATAGAGCCTCGGTGAAAAATCGCTGAAAATACTCCTTCAACGATTCTCCTTCATTTTAACGGATCCCGGAGAGGTGGGAAGAATCCTTAACAATTCTTCAATTGGCTACAAACTCTTCGACGAACACTTTGGCAAATTTGAAGAATGAGGGGATCGTTCCGGATGGAAGCCAACAGAACCACATTTAAGATTGTCCTTTAAGGGTAGCAAAAAAAACCCTAATATAAGAGTGCATCCGAGGATTGCTGAATATACAAAATGGTTTTATAATGATTGATATGCTCATATGGGCTAGATGTCCCATTGTAGAACTCAATGCTCGGTAATTTGAATCCAACCAGAATAGGGTGCTGAAGAAAGGCTTCAGTTAGAAATGATGACTCCTGGAAGTTCCATTGTCAAAGATTTTGCCTCACACCTTTGGGGAACTCTTCCCGTACTAATCTTCACAATTTATGATGTAGGGCGTTGCGAGGGAGCTCAGCAACGTGCGGTTGGGATAAGTATTCAGGGAGGTCTGGAAGAATGCGAGGTTGTCGAATGGTGTGTAAGGGATGGGTAGAACTTGCTGTTTCCACAAGTTCATTTTTCTGACATGATTGTAGATGTGTCCTTAGTGGAGGAAGAGGAATATCTGCTTGAAGATGTTCAAGTTGAACATCTTCGGCCAGTTGTGGATCTAGAGGGAGAAGAAATTCCTCCCGTTGTTCAAGTGCCATTGTCAAGTTTATCGCAAGAGTTGAAGGATCTCGTTCTGAAATTCTTCAATCTTTTAGATTCTCTCCTCCAGGGAAGGTTTTGAGGTTCCTTCTCCAGCAAAGTTTTACCCCACCAGGATAAAAAGAGGTGGATATTGGGCGTCCATGATTCATAAACTGATTCCTGGATTGGTGGGAGTTGGAGTGAGAATCCCCCAAGATATGATTGCTATGACTATTGGCCAATGAAGTAACACTTAGAATTATGGGATAATGAGTTTCTCACAGACGACGCCAAACTATTGCGGTTTAGAATATACGTGGTGATGGAGTTAGAAAGTTTTCGTCTTAGCGCTATACGGATATTCAGCACACAAATAGAAGATGAAAGAACACCAAGATTTTTACGAGGAAAATCCTAAAAAGGGAAAAATCACAAGGTCACGCCTAGTTGAAAGAATTTCACTAGTATTTACTTGAAGTACAAGAGGCTGACTCGTCCTTAAATTTTAGGATGATTAGACTACAATAATCCACTCCTGAATTAAAGTTCAGTTACAAATACTAATTTGAGATTCGACGATGTTGGGTATTCGGGCTGAATCCCAAAGTAACTTGGATATCAGAAAGAATTTTGATGTCACTTGGAGATCGGGTGGAGTTTCGACATCACTTGAAAGTCGGGTAGAACTCCGGCGTCACTTAGAAGTCGGGCAGAATTTCGACGTCACTTGGAAGTCGGACGGAATTCCAGTGTCACTTGGAAGTCAGGAAGAATTTTGACGGTGGACGAGGAGCTTCTTCCCTCCTGTTCTCTTCTTCTTCTTCTTCTTCTTCTTCTTCTTCTTCTCTTCTCATCTTCTTCTTATCTTCTCTTCTCTTCTTGCTTTGGTCCCCTCTAAAGAGAAATGATGGATTATTTATAGTTTTTTGAGGATGACATGACCCGTAAATATGAGAAGGATCAAGGGAAAATGTGAAGTGGTTCGGATGGACGGTCGATATTGAATCCCTTGATCGTAAATCATTTGTCAGACATTTGAAGGTCTTAACTTATCAAAATTTGGCGATCTTGGGCTCGTTGGATTCGTCTCGTCGAACCGTTCAATTTGACTATTAGCATGTCATGATTGGAAATAGTTTGGTAATCCAAATTATGGTTTGAACCTTCCAACAGCTCTTCAAGTCTTCGATTCAGACTCATTTGGGCTCGGATTGAGTTAAATTTGGTGTCGTTGGTTCATGTTTCCGATATGCTCAGTTTGACTATAAGTTTGCTGAAATTAGTGTTCAGATGATCCCAGATTTAATGTTTGATGCTTCCAACCTAATTTTTCCTTGAGATTCGTGCCCGATCAAGATAAATTTTTGATGATATATCAAGGTTTATGATTTATAACTAATTTAAGTCGTTTACAAAGACTTATATACTGAGGTTCTTCATGTAAGCAAGAATAGGTCCAAACTTTTGAGTTACTAATTTGCCAATGAAAAGAAAGAATTTGCAGCCTATGCATATTTGATTTATTTACTCCCTGAACTTTGAAAACAATCAACTGTAGACAGCAAAAAAAAACTTATACTTGCACGCAAAAAATGTAACAATCATTGACATCCTAACTAAAACGAGGAACATGGTACCACAAAATGTTGAGAATTTACCACCACAAAGAAAAGAAATAACTCCCTCATTCAAATTAAAGCTTCCAGGTTGGAGATGCAAGGCATGCACTTTCAATTCAAGTTCTATAGAAGACGACAAGAAATCATGGTAGTCCTATTTTGCACGTGAAATCTCCAAATAAAAAATTATTAGCTCAATTTATCACCATCCCATGCAAATGATTTCTTCCAACCAAAAAATGTTGGTTTAATGGAGGAAAAGTTCCATAGTGCTGTGTTATTCCGGGTACATCCCAAGCTATGACAAAAGGATAGAAAATCTAAATCTCCTAAACAAATCCCAAAGGCAACCATGGCTCAAAAGTTACTTCTACTATTCCAACAAGTTAAAATTGTTATATCATTTTATGGAAAAATTTGGGGGTTATATCACTTCTGTTTCAGTACTCTGTTGCATTAAACAAATTTTCCATGATAAACAAAAACAATTATCCAGACTGAAACCCCATTGTCCATCTAAAAAACAACTATCTTGCTTGCTTTTTTAGTGAAATGCCTCAAAATGAGTAAAAGATCAAAATAGTCCCCCGACTATTACCAAATGCACAATTTAGTCCGATAATTTAAAAATGCCCGAATTTAGTCTCCTGACTATTATAAAATATCTCAATTTTGTCTCAATGTAAAAATTAATGATTAAAGTTAACCTCAACAATTAAATGTTGAGTATTTTGGGTATTAGAGTGTATTTGAGTGATACACCTTAATATCAAAAATAACAACAAACTCAAAGAAATTCAATAAAATGGATATTTTTATTAATAGAAAACCAAATACGAACAAAGCCAGATACAATGTTCCTCTTTCTAGAGGACCTTTTCTCCCAAACTCAAGATGTCATTAGGATCCCTCATCAAAACAGTAGACAATACCCCTCACAAAAAATGTAGAAAGAAAAATGGCTTTGCTAGGGAAAAATCTCCTCTCAAAATTTTTGACAGCAAGTTCAGATTTCACCAAAAATCTGAGATGAATTCTCATATTCTCCCTTGAGAGATGTAGAGAAAATTGAGGGAGAAGTCCATCCTGGATGGTGAAGAGAAAGGCTGATAAGAAAATTCCAATCCACGGGTCTTCACTAGGGAAATTTCCTGGAACATTTAGGAGAAGAGGGGGGATGGGGTGAAGAGAAATAGAAAAAAGACTGAGCGTAAATGCCAAGCTAAAGGCGGGATTCAAGGAAAGTTGAAGGCATTCAAGTCACTGAATCATTGATCCAAGGAAAGCTAAAAACTCTAGACAGCAAATTTGGATAACCACGGTTGCAGAAAAAAAATCCTTGACAGCAGTTTTGTGAACCTTCAGGTTGAGGGAACATTAAGAGCAGGTGCAGAAAATTCTAGCAGCAGACTTTGAGTGCAGGAAAGACATCATCTGGAAGAAATTTAGAGGGAATTTGGAGAAGTAAACCCAGCAAAGCTGCTAGGGTTGAGGCGGCTAGATATGGGCCAGATTTTGGAAATAATTCCAACGTGAGGGAAGCTGAGATTGTGGGCAGAAATTGTGGTGAATCTTGGAGATTCTGGCCAAGGGAAAGAATTTGAATTGTTTCCAAGAGAGGATGTGGCTTTATGAAACAAATCTATGTGGTATTAATGAGGGGGGCCGGTGGTAGACATAGGTTAGAGAGGAATTAATGGGTAGGGATTTAATTCCTGCTATTAACTTCCTTAGATTAGGGAATCAATTAGTAGAGCAAGGCAAGAGAAATTTCGGTTATGAAGGAGATTTTGAATTATTTCCTAAATCTAGATTTGATTTAGGAAATAATTTGAAATAGGATTTAATGAGGCTAATTAAGACTAGTTAATTTGGATTAAAAGGTTAGGAAAGAAAATAATTCATTCCAATTTGAATTTCAAATTCAAATGGATGTAAATTAAGAACTTTCCTAAAATAGAATCACTAATTTAGGAAAGAATTTGAAATTTGAATTTGAATAATTTCAAATTCAAATCATTCCCTAAATTAACTCAACCAAATTAGGAAATCCCAAAGAGGATGGGAGGAGTTCGGCCGGCGACTAATGAGGTGGAGCCGGCGGCATGGTGGAAAAAGGAGACGATGGCTTGGAGATGGAGAAGATGAAGGTGGACGTAGGTAGAGGATGAAGATGAAAACTAGGAACAATAAAAAGAAACAAAAACAAAGATAGAAGATAAAAATGAAAGAGAGAACATAAAAACCACGAGCCTCGGACTCTTTCGACGACTGATGGGTGATGCTTTGCACTTCTCCAAGGGACTTCAAATCACGAGCCCGGACCCATCCTGCGGCTGGTGATAACTGCGATTCCTTCCCATAGGAATCTCACTCTAGTTCTCTCCCAAGAAGAACACAAGTGTGAAAAACAATTTTTCATATCAATCAACCATTCTCCTCAAATTACAAGAAACTAGCTTATATATAGAATACAACATGAGAAAAACAAAAATTATAAAATTGCCCCTTGGGCCATAACACTAACATAAACTATCCTAGGGGTAAAACAGGAAATAGTATAAAATAAGAGCTACAATTTATAAAATAACTCATAAATGACAATTTAAATTAGAGATGTTGATTTACGACGCCTCCTGTGATAGATGCGCCAAATCTTCGTGCCGATGTCCGCATCATTCTCCCCAGGTGAGAGAATACTCGACTTCTTCGAGTTAGCATTACAACTTGTCATGTAAAACTCTGGACTATTATTTGTAAAGATTTTCAAACCACCCCGGTTGCCCACAAGGTCAACTTGCTTGTTGCACTTCTTTTCATCTGCAGGAACTTGTTCACTCTCATAGATGGCTTCACTCGCAATATGAGCAATCGTGAGTTCTATGGAAGTCACTTCCAGAGCTTCATAAACATTCTTCGTTGTAGGAGTTTTAACGGGGTCAGAAGAAACCATTGCTTCTATAGGAGTTGTAATGGAATCAACCAATTCATCTTCTTCTTCAGATTCTTCCTTGATCACCTTAGATTTCTCTTTGATTTGCACAGTGAGTGGGAAATTGAAGGTTTCATTGGCCTCCATTCTTTTTCCACTCTATCCACTATCTCTCTGTCTCATAGTGTCTTCTTTCGATCCTTTCATGAAGGGGTTTTTGCATAAAATGGTGGGTTAGTCCTACCTCGCTCTAGGTGATCGAATCGTTCGATTGTTTGACGATGGAGGTCGGTTAAGTCCGCTTGATCCTCCCTGAGTTGTTGATTAACGGCACCCAGTTAACCTACCAACAAATCTAAAGTCCGTCCAAGTTGATCCGAGTCCATGCTCTGATACCAAACTGATGTAGAACAAAAAATGGCTTTGCTAGGGACAAATCTCCTCTCCAAATATTTGACAGCAAGTTCAGATTTCACCAAAAACCTGAGATGAATTCTCAGATTTTCTCTTGAGAGATGTAGAGAAAATTGAGGGAGAAGTCCATCCTGGATGGTGAAGAGAAAGGCTGATAAGAAAATTCCAATCCACGTGTCTTCACAAGAGAAATTTGCTGGAACAATTAGGAGAGGAGGGGGGATGGGGTAAAGAGAAACAGAAAAAAGACTGAGCGTAAATGCCAAGCTAAAGGAAGGATCCAATGAAAGTTGAAGGCATACAAGTCACTGAATCATTGATCCAAGGAAAGCTAAAAACTCTAGATAGCAAATTTGGATAACCACGGTTGCAGAAAAAAATCCTTGACAACAGTTTTGTGAGCCTTCAGGTTGAGGGAACATCGAGAGCAAGTGCATAAAGTTCTGGCAGCAGACTTTGCGTGCAGGAAAGACGTCATCAGGAAAAAATTTAGAGGGAATTTAGAGAAGTAAACCCAGCAAAGCTGCTAGGGAGGAGGCGGCTAGATATGGGCCAGATTTTGGAAATACTTCCAACGTGAGGGAAGATGAGATTGTGGGCAGAATTTGTGGTGAATCTTGGAGATTCTGGCCAAGGGAAAGAATTTGAATTGTTTCCAAGAGAGGATATGGCTTTAGGAAACAAATCTATGTGGTATTAATGAGGGGGGTGGCAGGCATAGGCTAGGGAGGAATTAATGGGTAGGGATTTAATTCCTACTATTAACTTCCTTAGATTAGGGAATCAATTAGTAGAGCAAGGCAAGGGAAATTTTGGTTATGAAGGAAATTTTGAATTATTTCCTAAATCTAGACTTGATTTAGGAAATAATTTGAAATAGGATTTAATGAGGCTAATTAATACTTCTTAATTTTGTTTAAAAGGTTAGGAAAGAAAATAATTCACTCCAATTTGAATTTCAAATTCAAATGGATGTAAATTAAGAACTTTCCTAAAATAGAATAACTAATTTAGGAAAGAATTTGAAATTTGAATTTGAATAATTTCAAAATCAAATCATTCCCTAAATTAACCTAACCAAATTAGGAAATCCCAAAGAGGGTGGGAGGAGTTTGGCCGGCGACTAATGAGGTGGAGCCGGCGGCATGGTGGAAAAAGGAGACGACGGCTTGGAGATGGAGAAGATGATGGTGGACGTAGGTAGATGACGAAGATGAAAACAAGGAACAATAAAAAGGAACAAAAACAAAAATAGAAGATAAGAAATAATGAGAGAACTTAAAAATCGCGAGCCTCGGACTCTTCCGATGTCTGACGGGTGATGCTTTTCCCTTCTCCAAGGGACTTCAAATCACGAGCCCAGACCCATCCTGTGGCTGGTGATAATTGCGATTCCTTCCCATAGGAATCTCACTCTTGTTCTCTCCCAAGAAGAACATAAGTGTGGAAAACAATTTTTCATATCAATCAACCATTCTCCTCAAATTACAAGAAACTAGCCTATATATAGAATACAACATGAGAAAATCAAAAATTACAAAATTACCGCTTGGGCCATAACACTCACATAAGCTATCCTAGGGGTAAAACAGGAAATAGAATAAAATAAGAGCTACAATTTATAAAATAACTCATAAATGACAATTTAAATTAGAGCTGTCGATTTACGATGCCTCCTGTGATAGATGCGCGAAATCTTCGTGCTGATGTACGCATCACAAAATTTGCCATAAAAAAAAAAAAAATTAAACCCTTAACTTAAACTAAAATAACTTTCCTCTCACCTGCTAATTTAGCCCTCTTTCCTAATGTATTTCCCTCTTATATTTGAATTACAATTAGGAAAGGATTTCCTAATTAATCATCTCCTAACTCTGGGCGTGGTAGATAGGACCGATAAGATAAAAATTAAAAACAAAATCCAATTTGAATATCTACATCTCCAAACTACGTGTCATGATTTAATTGAAGTCCGAATGCAAAACTACGTCCAGACTCCACATCAAATAATTTCTCCTAGGCCATAGGGTTTTCTTTTCATATCCATTTCTTCCTTGCTGCTTCGACCTCACGTGCTTTGTGCAGCAATGTGTTGAAAGAGTCACTAAAGAAGCTTCTTCGCCTCATCCTTTGACGACATTTGATTGGAGGTCACGTCAGGAGCTTGCTCACTGTGAAGATAACCATCTCTGCCTCCTCCTTCAAGACAAAAGATCGCTCGCTCGCTCACTCGCCGGAGGAGAACTTCGCAAATCCCGATAAATCCTCCCAAGGACCCCGGATTTAGGCCATATCTCTGTAAATCTAGTCGTTTCAGATTTATTGCATGCTCTCAAACTGTTTGATAGGATTTATAACAAATCTGGCTTAAATCCAACTTAATCCCGCTAAAAAGTAGCCCTTTAAGTTTAACACACACAGAAATAGCTAGGAAAAATAAAATAATACTTCATCAATATAGAAAATATCAAGATCACGGGATGTGGACAATCCCACAGATAACTAAAAACAAAGAAAGATTTGTATTCCAAACGAAGAGAAAAACCCATTTCCACAAACTCAGAACAAAGAAAAGACTAAATTGTACGGGAAACTCTCTACAACATCTCAAGATACCAATTTCAGATTTTTGGGTGGGGGAGGGGACCAATTTCAAATCAGTTAACTCCAATAAAACCCTACTTGACAAAATTAACAAACAAAAAAAAGGAGAAAAAAAACTTTCCATTGTTAGTTAACACTGAAACTTACCGTATACATTAGTGCTCATCACATGCTCGACGGTAGACATAGGGACCACCGCGAGAGGGGCGACGTTGTGGATGCCGGTGTTATTGATTAAGATATGATTCCAACCAAACCCCGCCAATGTGCCTTCCACTGCCTTCTGGATGCATTCGTCAAAGAGTACGTCGAGCTCAAGGAGGAAGAACCTTTGGTCACCTTCCGAACTTCTCATAGAGGATAACGACCGAGCAGTGACCGTCACTAGGCAGCCATTCGAGGCAAACTCCCGAGCAAAGGCGTATCCAATACCTCCCTCAGAGCAGCCGGTAATCAAAACCACCTGTTTCTCCGGCTCCGCCATAGGAAAGAGAGAGAGAGAGAGAGAGAGAGAGAGAGAGAGGCAGTGTAGATGCCGATGGATTTGATGTATTAAGGATGCTTTTGGGACAGCGTAACAGTTGCTTTGCTTTATAAAAAGTTATTAAAATTTTGTTTGGGGGTTTGCGGCAGAACAGCTTCAGAAAAAATTTGCGACATAGAGTTGCTTCCTGCGACCTTTCCCCTTCTCTTGCGGTCCACTGCGGTCAGCTGCATTCTGAGGAAAAATGACGTAAATCCCCCCGCTTGCAAATATTCGCGACCTTCCCGTCGCACCGCTTCCGACATCAACAAGATACCCTTTTGCTATTAGAAGCGCAGATCTCCTCCAACTCATTCACCTTGCTCACCATCGCCGCACTGATCTCCGCCACCTCGGCATCGAACTCCTCCCCTCCGGCCTCTCCTGTAATCAGCGAACTACTCCTTTGTCACATACCTGATGAACAGAGTAATGGGGGCCAATTTTCTCGCCGAGTGGCGGAGGTTGGCCAACGAAGAGGCGGAGAAGAGGGTTACGTTTTTGCTGCTTGACAGATAACTTGTCTTTTATACAATGCATGGGAACTAACAAAGAACCAAGCACCACTCCATGAGCCATTCTAAAGTATGGTTGCTGGGGCTTCCTCCTAAGTTGAGATATAGGAAGCTAGCTCCAAGGAAGAGCTTAGAGATAGGATGCCATAAAGATAAGGCGCTCTCAAGTATAAAAATAACGAGTGGAAAAATTATAAAAATATATTTAATTAAAACTTAATGAATTAAAAATAAATTTAATCAATCAACACTTTTAAATTTTATTTAAAATAAATTTATTATGTATTAATTTTTAGTTTAATTTTATTTAAAATAAAAATTATGAGTTCTTTGATATGTAATCGTATATATATATATTTAAAAATTATCTTTTAAACAAATTTCTTTCATTTTAATATATGTAAGGGTATCTAGGTAAATTGTTTCCACACAGCTGCAGCACAGCAGCTCCACAGTTATATCATCCAAACAAAATATACTATTTTCTATACAGCAAGTTCAAAAAGTAACTTTATGTATCATAACTTCACAACCTGCTTTACCGACAGCTGCAGTCGTCCCAAATGCACCCTAAAGCAGAAGAGCGGGTGGCTTTTTGCCGTAATTGTGTGGGCACAAAATTTTCTCAGACCTACACATTTATTTGAGCATGCTTTAGGCTTCCTTCGTAATTTCTTCTTATTTTTTAAAATAATTTTTTAGTGAAATAATTTATATATTTTTTTTATCCTCGAATAATCAAGAGGAGCCAGAATTTACTATAGTGGGGGAAGAGTTTTTGTGGCATTTTTGTGAGGTGTGATAGATATAGCCAAGGAATAGGGGATGGGCTCTAATCATAAAGAATAGTGATGGGGAATAATCTTCCCCTCCACCAAAATATAAATTTCATCAGGCAGTGAAGAGGAACAGTTCACATAAACACACACGTGGGTGAACATAAGCATGGTTTTTGTTACGGTTAGAGCATTGACAGCCAAGGGCACACCAACCAGCTGGCAACTTTAGAGATCCCTTCCGGCATCCAGCAAGAGAGAGGTAACTTTTTTTATTTTAATCCATAGGAGAATTGATGAAAACTCTTCCTACTTCAGGATAAAATTCAGTGTCCACTCTTGTAGGATAAAAGGTTTTTCGAAGAAAAACCAGGGGCAGCCTTACCAAGCCATTTCGTAGTCTTTCGGAATTGAGAATTTAAGCAGGAAGAGTCCATTATCAAGGGTGAGGAGGGAGAGATCTCTTTTGAGGTTCCATATTTTTTTAATTGTTGAAAGAAGAACTTCATTGAAGGGTCTTCACTCGATGGAATACCTGACGAGAGAGAGGGACCATTCCGGTGCTCCAGCTTTAAGCTGTGACTTAGTAAAGTGAGCTGTAAAGTTTTCAGTGGGGTGGTGAGAAAGGGAGTTAGAGAAGTCATGCGAGACGGGAGTCTCCGAGGCCAGAAGGAGCTTCCAATGAAGAAGGTCTTGGGTCAGGGGTGCATGAGTGGGGGAGGTAGAAGGAAGTGGAGGGAAGGAGGAGGAGGATATCCTCACAGCAGAGTCCTGCCTAGGGAGGCGAAGAAGGCGACATGTTTTCTTGTCAAAAAAACCCTAGTAGAGTTTCTCTTTCTATCTCTTAATGTCAGTCAAAGCTATAAGGAGATATAGGGGTTATCATCATAATTTTGTACAAAAGATGTAGCACACAAACAAATAAGAGAAAGGTATAAGAGTTATAAGTGACATCAATATTTTTATATGAAAAATTATTAAAAGGGAAAAAATCATGGGACTTGACCTAGTTGGTATGAATCAACTAGTTTTTGTTATTGATTATAAATGATACCCTTCCTCAAGAAAAGATGTTGGTTGAATGTAAAAAATATATTTGTGGACCTCTGAAAGGAACACCGCTACGATTGTAGGATTGCGGAGGGGTATATGACCGCACCTACCCTAAGGTATAGAGATGATCACAGGCCTCCACGCTCCTCGCAAATGGGCCAATAGGAGGGCTGATTAAATGGTGCATACGACTAACCATTGATGATAGTGACTCTCGCCAGTGCACCCCAATGGGTAGTAATATACATGACCTAATCAAAATAATGGGTTTCCCCAACCCGATACCTTAGCTCGAATGGGATATAGTAGATATGGAATTCAGTTTTCCACGGGCGCAAGCCCTTGTGGTTAATTACATCTCAAGTTAGAGCCTGAGAAAACTCTAGATTAAGGATCATATATTATCCTTTCTATAAGAATCTAGAAGGAAGAAAGAAAAGAGTGAAGTAAT
>NW_021319974.1:96344-103397 GCF_001605985.2 Dendrobium catenatum | reverse complement strand
AGTCGACAGAAATGAGTCGATCTCACGGGATATCTGGACTGCTTCGGCGTCGTTTGCAGAATCAGGTACTGTAGCAGTCGGCGTATTCAGCAGGATTTACGAGTTCGACAGTCCGAGGTATGTGATGTTTCAGCTGGATACACGGGATTCGCTCAGGTATTTTGACGGTGCCGAGGTATTGAGCGGGATTTCAGGGATTTGCGGCAGAGACAGGTATGATTTCGTTTTTGTTTCCTTTGGATATTATACGAAGGTCAACAGTGACGGATGTGGAGGGAATAGGAATTAATTAAGATGTGCTGGTGGATGAGGGACTGGCGGCGGGAGTTGAATGAGTAGTGACGGAAGTGGGAGTTAGGAGAAGAGGAGTTAAGGATGGACTGCCGAGAGGTTTGGGTAAGGGTTGATCGGAGGGTTTGTAAGGAAAAGTTTGTTCGTGAAAAACAACGTGACAGGAAATATGAAGTTTGTTAGTGTGTATATTGAGACCCCTATAGCCTTTGTGAAGAGAGGAATACCCAAGGAAGATGCATTCTTGGGAGCGAGGAGAGAGCTTGTCCGGAGAGTATGATTTCAACCATGGGAAGCAGAGGCAGCCGAAAGTGCGGAGGTGATTATAGTTTGGTGGTTTGCCATGAAGCTTGAATTAGGGAGTTTGAAGAGAGATGACTTTAGATGGAAGTCGGTTTATGAGATAGTTCGCGGTCGAGAGGGCTTCGGCCCAGAAAGAGTGGAGGAGATTAGCCGTGTGAAGGAGAGTTCTGGTTAGGTTGAGAAGGTGCCGATGCTTGCGTTCGGCCAGTCCATTCTGTTCAGGTGTATGAGGGCAACTGATGTGATGCGTGATACCGTGATCGTTAAGAAAATATTTAAAAGATAAGCTCGTGAATTCACCACCGCCATCCGACCTGAAGGTTGTGGGTCTAGCTTGAAATTGGTTTTGAATTAGGGAGAAGAAATTCTTGAATTTGTTTAATGTTTCGTCTTTTGAGTGCATGAGATAGAGCCATGAAAAACGAGTGCAGTCATCTATGAAGATGACGTAATATTTACGTAAAGTGCTAATATGAAGTAAATTGGAAAGTTGTAGCTTACATGCGGTATCCGAAAGTGGGAGTAGGCCTTGCCCGGAATGCTGAATGGGGAGATTGATACCATTAGCAATAGAGAACATGTCAGATCCATTGTAGGGGGTGGAAGAATTGAGGTTCACGAGGTCGGGAGTGAGGTGAGAGGAGGTGCCGTAATCAAGAACCCAGTCGGATGTCGGAGTGGAGTTGTTGTGAGAGAACATAGCCCTTGGTGACCAAGAAGTCGTTGGCGCATACTTGAGATTGCAGCGATGCCAGCAATTTAAGGCGAAGTGACCGACTTTACTGCAGATTTGGCACGTCGGGCGTTCGGAGGTATTTTGCGGAGGTTGGAAGGAGGACGAGGATTGGGAGGGTCGGCCTGAGGGGTTCTTGCCTTTGGTGTTGCGAGAGAAATTCCGTCCGCGAGAAGTTGTGGTTCGGTTGGAGAACAAGGCCACGGAGTCTGCAGTGGAGATGAGATCTTTTTGTTGTTGAGTTTGTATGTTGATTTCCTCGCTGCAGAGGAGGGAATAAAATGTATCGAGGTCGATTGGTTGGAGGGAGGTGCGGATAGCCGATTTGAAGGCATTGTAAGGGGATGGGAGACCGTTCAGTATGTAGATAAGGATGTCTTCGTAATCGATGGAAGAACCGGAGGCAGCGATGTTATCTACCAGATTCTTGACATTGGCAAGATACTGCTGCATTGATGAGTTCTTCATTTGGATGTTATGAAGCTCGTTCTTGAGCTGTATAACACGAGAGCGATTTGACGGCTGAAGCCGTCGCTCAAGAATCTGCCAACTTCTTGAGCGGAAGTAGAGGTGAGAACGTAGGGGATAATGGAGGAGGAGATGGTTGAAAGAAGTGCCGATAATAAGTTGCGATCGACGAGACACCAAAGATTGTAATCGGAGATGGAGGAGATCGGCGGACATGGAGTTTCGCCGGTGAGATGGCTTCGCCGAGAAATGTTGCATGAGTTGGAAGCACCAGATTGGGTAGGTTTCGGATGATAGCTGAGTTGGTACAAGTCTTTAGATTAGAAATGAAAATTTTGAGTGGGGGAATGAGATACTCTGATTGAGAGCCGGTGGTGGTGGAGACGGGCGGGTGGGAAGAGGCGGCCGAGTCTTATTCTGCCATGCCTGAGCTCTGATACCATGAGAAGAAAGAAAGAAGAGGCAGAGCAGAGACAAAACGATCTTGGAAGAAGACGGAGAAGAAGAAATATTAGGTTATTGATATCATAATGTGAGGTTCAGGAGTGCTATAAATATAAAAGCTAATACAAGAAATGTTACAGAAAAGACACGTATAGAAGGCTTATTGGATGGTTCTAACATAAAGTAAGAATCAAACTGTCCCAAATTGCCACAAAGGAGTACAGCAAGAATCTTCCTCCAATCAAAATATTTTGAAAGCTACAATATAATATAAGAACAATAAGCTACATATTTCATAAAATAGACGAATCAAGATAATGGCGACCTAACTACGCAATGTACAGCAAATCTACTTCCCAAGTAAGGAAATAAATTCACGCTTAATGCAAGACTATCGAGCACATGGAAAAGTTAGTGTTGGAGACTGCAGTTATAATTCTTGTTTACAAACTCAGTTGCAGCAATTGAGAAACCAAAATCAAGTGATTTGAATCCACTAATCTAACAACAAAAGAAAAGTGAGGTATAACAGAAAAAAAGTTCACAAAATCCATTTCCATATGATAAAGAATATAGCTTTGGCCAACTGATAAGACAAAGCAATCAGCTTTATTTAAGGAAATCGCCGAAAACAGTAAAAATGAAAGCTAGTTTACCACTGCAGTACTCCAAGACAGTACAAAAAGTATTATGATCAATCTCAAATATGTCCCACAGCTGCACAATATGAGGATGAACCAGTGTTTTGTGTATGTTGTATTCCCGAACTGCATGGCGTATGTAGCTCTGTTTTTTCTCTTCACTCCACTGAACATTTAAACCATGAAGCTTACACGCAACAAATCTGTTCTCCACCAAATCAAAAGCCTGCATGATAGTTCCCACTTCAAATCAATGAGAAAAGGTTATGCTTAAAAAGCCCAACAAAGCAAAAAAATCAAAAGTTAATGAATCCCATTTTAATAAATTTTAAGAGGAACATTGCCAAATTTTGTGGCATTTCATACATGTGGCTGATTCACAACCCCTGTATAAAATCTGCAGTTTATTGAACCGGTGGGCAAGAAAACTTATGCTCCTTGTCTACCAAACAAGAATAGCAGCACACAAGAATCTTCACTCCTTGACAGGAGAGCACCAAAATAATCCCGCGATAAGTCTAAATTTGCTTTGTTGATAATTTTAAGAAATAGAGTTGCGGACTTACTTTGTAAACCTCACTGAAGCCACCCTTTCCCAGTAGATTTAAAAGAGCATATCGTTGGTTAAGAACTTGGAAATTATTAAAGCGTGAGCCATCCTCATCCCTTACTCGCTTCATTTCGCGAATAAGCCTTGCCTTCTCCGATTCATAACGGTCCCTCTCTTTGAGAAAATTTTCTTCCTCCTGTGTGAAAGAAAAGTAACATAAATAACAATTTGACAGAAAAAAAATAAAGGAAAATTATCAATGACATGTAATGTGAAAGTATACAGTTCAAAATTTTCAAATAGAAAGAAAAAAGGTGTTTACACGTCTGATGCTTGCTAAGCGTGATTTGCAAATTTCATCTTGTATAAGAAAATCTTCTTCTGACATTCCAGTTTCAATATCACTTCCATCACACTTGTCTACAAACAAAAAAGTCATGTAGAACCGTAACTTTAGAATTAAAAGAAAAATAAGATAGCAAATTTAATATCTAGGTGGACAAAAGTTACTTCAACAAAGTTTATCACTAATGAATAACAAATGAATAGAAAAATGGTTGGGAGATATAAAATGAAAGATTTCTATGGAAAAATAAAATTGAATGGTTTACATGGCCAAATAAAAAAGGTTAGCATATTTCACAAAAAAATGTAGTAGAATAAAAGCTAATGTTATGTATATGAAATCGTTTTTACTATTATGTTTAGCTCTCATGCAAATATATTTTTTACTATCTAACTGAAGCAACATGCAGCAAATACAAATATTTATCTTCCTTTACATGTAGGGTTTTAACCTACAATGCTCAAGTGTTATTTAATAATCTGTCAAACAAAACTTAAAGAATGGCTATACAAATATCATTGTAATTTTTTTATGAGCAAGGTTGTAACTAATTGTTGGTGTACATATTAGGGATGTTTTTATCCTTAATTTGAGCTTATTGTATGCGCTTTTCATTATTTCTCTCTTTTCTCCAAAATAAATTAATAAATAAATGATTTTTTCCATAAAATATTTTCTTTCTAATATAATTTAAAATTTTTTGTATTTTTTTTCCTCAGTCATCTAAATGTTCATTAATCTCTCAAAAGCTTTCTCTCTTACAAGAATGACTTTCCCACTTATATGATCATTTACGTCTTGGTTAGGGCCTATGAGTGCCTAGGAATCACCATTAAAAGTAAAAATACAGTCAGATATGATAGATAAATCATGACATCCTTTTCAAAGATTAGCACATTTTATTTATGATTAATAAATGGTTTGATGACATTTTATTTATGATTTTATACAGGAGTTGTGAATCAACTACATGTATGAAATGCCACAAATTTTGGCATTATGATAGGGTTGAAAACAGAGCAACTATAATTTTCTTTTAATATATTAAGCAAACTTTTTTTCTTCTTTTTATATGACAATGATATAATTTTTTCTTATATTTTTAATAATTCATTCACCATTTTGTAATGTAAAGTGCTAATTTTAAAATAGTATGGGCTACAATATGAGGCATGACTTCACAGGACTTTTGAGCTATGATAAGTTATCCACTATTGACAAATATGGACTCCCCCATGGTGTTTAACTAATGCCCTAGGGCCAAAAGGCACTTGACTACTCATGATACAAATTTGGTGGATAAGATAAAAGCAACTATTAATCCAAGTGATTAAAAGATAAAATTATATCAAGGTGCGACATGCTAAATGTCTCTAAAGTATTGTGCAATAAGAGGATATCATGAAGAATTGAAAATAAATTTAACAAAACTATAATTAGGTTAATGAT
This sequence comes from Dendrobium catenatum, assembly GCF_001605985.2. Classification (NCBI taxonomy): domain Eukaryota; kingdom Viridiplantae; phylum Streptophyta; class Magnoliopsida; order Asparagales; family Orchidaceae; genus Dendrobium; species Dendrobium catenatum. The sequence goes on along the minus strand of NW_021319974.1, from coordinate 98,172 downwards.
GTTGAGTCTGGTCATAAAGCAGTCATTGATATCAAAATTAATTATGGCACAAATAAGAATACTAAGATTGATGCGTGATGCTAAGAAAAATAAATAAATAAATAAATATATCAGAAAATTTTAGTGACCTCTATTAAAGATAAGATAAATGAAAATAAATTTATGTGGCCTGGACATGTACGACAAAAGGATGAAAAGGCATTGATTGCATGAGCAAATAAAATTAATATCAAAGGGTTAGAGACTAAAAAAAATTAGAATGTAGGAAATATGGATAAAAGTTATTCAAAGCGATTTTCAAAGTATATGTTTAACGCCACATGCAGAATAGAAATATGAGCATTCATAAAGTCAAGCCAACTAGTAGCATCGATGGATCTTTGATATTTTAACCATAGTTAATTTACTAAAATAAAAAAATAACATCTTCATATAAGCAAAAATTGTTCTACTGTTATTTGAGCTAAAATGAATAAATAATTGAAACAAAATAAAAATCCTACCAGATGAGCATTAATATCCTTCAGCATTTGACCATCCTCCCAAATCTCTGAAATGACTGTTCCTTCTCTGAAGATTCACGATACAGCAAAATAAGTAAGCCATAATCAAAATGATTATGATATATCATATGTAATCTTAATATGTTCATGAAACATTTATGAATAGAAACATCTCTGGTGGAATATCTGAATTTGTAATGAAGCTCATAGGAGAATGGCATGGCCTTGCAAATTGATGCATCAGAAAAATTTCCCAGGAGGAAATGAAATTAAATTATTGCATCAGAAAAATTCTTGGCTTCATGTTGTATAAGAGCAAGACTTATATGAGATAGAGATAGAAAGGGTGGGGAGAAATCTAGAAAATTTCCTGCTTTTTCAGTAGAAGCATAATCCAAAGGATCCTTCAATCAAGATAAAACCGTAAATCACAATTCAAAGTAATAAATCTAACTAATGAGATGACAACTAATAAATTGCAGATGAAAATAAAAAACAGATTAAAACTAATAAACATGGAATGGAATGGTGCTTGCATGCTAATATACTGTTGAATTTCTAATTGAACTAAAGCACACAGAATCAACAATCCTTACTGCAGATATGAACCAAGAACACCAGAAGAAACAGGTGAATTTGCTTAAAATACATTATATTAGATGCCAACCTGATAATACTAACAATGCCCAGCCTCAAGGATTCTTGCCTTATTTTCATCCTTGCTTCTTGTCTCTCAACTTTAGAGACAGATACCAGAAGATCAGATAGCACCTTTAGTTGCTGCATTAGAATAATGATAGAGATAGAAGTTAATTGGAATTGTATTTTAGATATGTGATATATGACAAATGAAAACATAAAAGCTTAATACCATGTTCCAGCAGGCGCTGCATTTCAACATATTATTTCACGAGTGGCAAAGCCAACAAATAAAAAATGTTTCTTAGAATATATGAACTAATCAATCATATATTCAGATTATAAGAGAAAATAATTTTAATTTCAAATATTTAAATATCCTATTAGAAAGGGCTGCCACATATTTTTATGGTGCGTTTTTTCATCAACGCAACAAAGTTTAGCATGCTACACCTATTGCATCTAATGTTAGTAAGACTACAATTAATAAGGATAGCACAAAAAAATCAACAGCAGCATCTGCATGGGTTAAAATTTTTTTGCAAAAAACAAGTTTAAAGTGTCGAGAGCTAGTCATTATGCTAGTGAGTGTCCCACAAGGAACTTACATAATGCTAAGGATGATGATGCGGACATCGGAACGAAAATCTGGCGCATCTATCACAGGAGGCGTCGTAAATCGACGA
>NW_021319974.1:92524-96244 GCF_001605985.2 Dendrobium catenatum | reverse complement strand
AGTGGAGGCCGAGGCCGAATTTTCGGAGCCCACAGTCACAAACACAATCATTACCTCCCCATTCCCTGCACCGTCCAACGCTTCTGCTATCAACTCCATTCCCCCCTCTCATCCCATGCAAACAAGACTTAAGTCAGGCATCTCTAAACCAAGGAAACTACTCAATCTCATAGCTACCATAGACTCAGCTAAAAATCCTACAACCTATAATCAAGCAAACCAACATTAACATTAACATTGGCGGACCGCAATGACAGACCAACTCACGGCTCTTCAACAACAAGGAACGTGGTCCCTCGTTCCTTACCCCAGCGACAAACCGGTCCTCGGTTGCAAATGGACTTACAAAACAAAACTACTTCTCAATGGCTTGGACCGCTTGGTTGACCGATACAAAGCGCGTCTTGTAGCTCAAGGCTTTACACAGCAGTATGGGGTCAATTACACTGAAACTTTTAGCCCCGTCGCAAAAATCACCACCATCCAGACAATTCTCACAATAGCTTTGAATTACCGAACGACGTCTACATGAAGCAACCTCCAGGCTTCTCCGATAAACAACACGCCAACTTTGTCTGCAAATTACACAAATCGATCTACGGACTCAAATAGGCTCCGCGACTTTGGTTTCAAAAGCTTACCACATTTCTTCAAGCCTTTGGATTCTGGTTTAGTCGTTCTGATCCCTCTCTTTTACTCTATCATCGCAAACACATTCAACTATATGTACTAATTTACGTCGATGATATCCTGCTTACAGGAAACAATCAACCGTCCATCGCAAATCTGTTAGCCCAACTACACTCCAACTTCCGCATGAAGCAGCTCGGGGACGTCTCGTTGTTCCTTGGCATTCAAGTTCTAAAAACGTCTTCGGGTTTATTCCTTTCTCAACAACACTATGCCACAAATCTTATTCAATCTGCCGGCTTCTCAGAGTGCAAACCCGCAAGCACACCTATGGTTCCAAAATCCACCTATAAGCAGCCGACTGATCAACTGTATGATGATCATCAACTGTACCGTAAGCTCGCCGGATCTCTTCAATATCTTACGATAACCCGACCAGACATTGCCTTCGCCACAAACTCAATCTGTTAACACATGCATGCGTCGACACAACAAGATTTCATATCTCTCAACCTAGTGCTTCGATATATCAAAGGAACCGTTCAGTTCGGTCTACCGCTTACAACAGGAAATCTCAACCTTACAACATTTGTTGATGCCGATTGGGCATCCAATCCCCTAGACCGCAAATCAATTTCCGGCTTCTGCACATTTCTCGGCAGCAATCTCATATCTTGGACCATCAAGAAGCTACCGACGGTTGTCAAGTCGTCTACAGAAGCAGAATATCGATCATTAGCCTCCGCCACCTCCGATGTTATTTGGCTTCGCCGACTTCTTGCGGATTTCCAAGAACCACAAACAACTCCTACAACCATACACTGTGACAACACATCCGTCATCGCCCTCGCCAACAATATCGTCTTCCACGCTCGCACCAAGCACATAGAAATTGATTTCCACTTCATTCGGCAGCAAATAGACAACGGTGACATTACTCTCTCACACATCAGCTCATCCGATCAAGTGGCGGACATTCTCACCAAGGCTTTTACCTCAACACGATTCTACACTCTTCGGAACAAATTAACCATTCGACAAAAGAATGATTAATTTGCGGGGACCGGTTAGAACCTTCCAATAAGCCTTCTACACGTGTCTTTTCTGTTACATTTCTTGTATTAGCTTTTCTATTTATAGCACTCTTGTACCTCACATTATGATATCAATAACATAATATTTCTTCTTCTCTGTCTTCTTTCAAGATCATTCTGTCTCCGCTCTGCCTCTTCTTTCTTTTTTCTCACTTATTTCTGATAGAACGAACTTTGAAGTGGGCAGGGAACATTGATATTGAATCAATGCAAATCTTTAATAATTCCGGTATACTTCACTAATGACATTACTGTAGCCACCGACTTCGTATGTGACTTGGAAAAGACAAATGAAGCTTAATATGCATTTTTCCTGTATCTTCTACTCACAGAGAGACTTTTTGGGTAGATATATTTAGAAATTAGCATTCTTAAAGCATATGTGACTGTGTCAACTTTGTTCTGGGAATTGAATTTTTTTGAGCTGGTTTAGATATTAACAAAGTGACAGAACCTACCGAAAGTATAAATTAAGCGGAAGTTTCATTCTTTTATAACAAGGCAAGGCTTCAATATGCTTAGATTGGAAGGTTTGCTCAATGTGCTTTGGGGCTAGTTGTTTTTCTTCATGTGATTAAAATACAGATTTTCTTTCTTTTATGTTCAATCCTTAAGTTAAACATATTTTGCTGATACATGTTGGCTATTGCATGGAAATTTAATAATTAATATTATGTTCGTGTTCTTTTACCACTGTGTATTCCCCTTTCAAATTCTTTATTGCTCTATAGTTTATTGGTAGTTCTTTTATCTATAGACACGAGGGAAGGGAACAAAGAAACTTGAAATTCTACAAAAAAATTCCATTAATGCGTTTGTTCTTAATATTTTTATTCCTAGAATCATAAGCATTTCGACCCACTCTTCTAGGGTTACTGAAATACATCTGTCTTGTCCTGTCAGGTATCTGCCAACAACGGGAATCTGAGGTTGTAATGCTCAAAAATCACCCATTCAATATCATCTATAAGGTGTCCGTTGAAATTTGTCGCAATAATTTCAAGTACTTTACCGACGTTAGAGTAAAAGTTTCGAGTTAATTTACCCTCTAGATCATTGTACGCGAGGAAGATATTTTAATCTTGCCAATCTTAATTTGGACTAGGCTCAAGATACACCAGGCAAATAGTGGTTGATGAACAGATTAAACTTTGATTAGATTTCGTATTTATACAGGATTTTGGCGTCCTTTGTGCATTAATATGGTGCGACGGAGAGAAATTTACTCATAGCTAATTAGACGAAGGCCCATAGGGGATAGAAATTAATGACAGTGGAAACGGGTTTCTTATTTGGGTTTCTATAAACACTTCTGTCATATTTGGTACTTAGATGTAAACAAAAATCTCCTGAGGAATTATGTGTAACTTTCTTTCGCATCATTCAAACTTTCCAGAGTAGTTTTTTGTTTCTCAATAACAGCTATGCATATTCTAGCAGATCTTCCAATCTAAATACAATACATCTTCATCAGACTTTTTCTTTTTTCGTCAACATTTGTGCGGTTAATTCGGATTCTTTACAATGATTGCTGCCAATTTGCAAAAATCAGATGTTGAAAATAAAAAGGAAATTATTGCTTTTACAAAAAAAAAATTCTGAAAAAAATGCGTCATAAAAAACCTGTTTTATAATCTTAACTTTTACAGGAGTTCATGCAGTTAGAATTGCCAAAAACTAACACATGCGGACTGCGATTAGTTCTTCTTGACTGCTAGCGAGGAAGTTCTATTTTCCATATTACTCTAACTAAAGCAATCATCAATGTTCTGATTATTTTCTTTGACTGAGCATTACACTATTTATTTTTCCTCGGCTGTAAAGTTTTAACTTCTGTGCTTTGACCTGATACACACAGGTTGATGTCTGGTCTGCTGGTGTGATGTTGTACCAAATGCTTTTTGGTAGGCGACCATTTGGGCATGACCAGACTCAAGAGAGAATTCTTCGGGAGGACACTATAATTAATGCCCGCAAGGTGGAGTTCCCATCTAAG
>NW_021319974.1:77432-87494 GCF_001605985.2 Dendrobium catenatum | reverse complement strand
TGGTGAGTGAAATAATTTTGCCAGAATTTCTGAGTAATTTACCTTTTGCAAGCTGAAACTATGGAGCTACTCTTAAATGTAGTTGTTGGATATTCAATCCTCATAAAGTTTCTTTCATTGACGCTTCAAATATCAAATTGATCAGTTTCCTTGTGGTAGCATGTTTTAACTATGCAATTTATTAGATGAATAAATCATTCCATGTACTTATTAGTTTCCAAAATTAGGAACACGTTTTTGATGAATGTTGAACTTCTCTTCCTACTTCCTCATTGACCATGCTTTATGATGAAATTATTTTGGGATTTTTATCCAAAACTGGGGTGATTGACCTTTGAAGATTCGCTCTTAACTGAAAAACACTGATTTTGTATCTGTATCCACTTGCTTCTGTATTCAGATTACTGAGAATAAGATAAGTGTGTAATATTTGCTTGTTCTTTGATTTGGTGTTCATGCATGAATAAAGGATCAGTCATGTGCGTCGGTGAATATCTTTGTAACTTCGAGTTGTTTATTTTATTGATTTGTCCAGCTTGATGATTTGTATCCTTTGTTTATGGTGTAATTCTTATGTTTCTCTTGAAATTAATAACTACAGCCATTTTCTTCCTCTCTTTACTGTCTACACTCCTCTAAAGTTAAATCAGTATTTCCTGCCTACTACATACTGTTGGGCGTATTGCATAGTGTGTAAGCATTCTACATCACATTGATTACTCTTCCTTTGTTATCCACTCATCCGTCATCAGATTTCCAACCCACTCAATTGTATTGGGAGTTCTTCTTCTTATCTGCACGGGGACTAAAAAAAGAAACTGCCCAAACCTTCTCACCATAATTCATTATGCTTGCTATTATTCCTCTCATATATTAGCTTATTCCTAGATCATTAACGCATTCGAGTCAAGCTTTGAATCTTGCGAGCGTTGCTGATCTGCTTTCTTGCTGTAGGTATCTAGCACCGGAATTGCTATGAGTTGAGCAAACATCCACCCATTAATACTCATCTATACGTCCGATATGAAATTTGGAATTAATTTCAAGATTTACCACTATTGGGTAATTTTAAGTTAAATTTACCCACTAGGTATGTATGCAGGAAATAGTTTATCTTCAACTTACTTTTGCGTCTAACGACCACATATGGCTAACCAGTATTACGCCCGTAGCTCTAGAATTCTCTACATTATACGGATGAACTTAACTTTCCTAGCATTATTAGGTTTTTGCCTTTTCTAATAGGTGGGGTGGCGGGAAACTTTACAAGAAAGCAATGGGGAAGGCCATGGGGAAGGTAATATGAGACATGTGAAGGCTTTCTTTTGGTTCTATAAACACTGTCATATGATTCTGTGTAAATTTTTTTTTTTCTGGGAAACGATATTTCCTTTTCGGCATCATTCAACTTCCAATAGTTTTTTTGTTCAATAACAGCATTTCAGCATTTCCAACTTTAAACAATACATCTCCTAATAGACTTTCTTTTGTCACCATTGTGTTTAAATTCGATCTCTAATACTTGTCGCCCCATTTGCAAAATCAGCATGTTGTATAAGATATGCTTATACAAATAAATTACTTATATTACAGTAATGCTTAGAATGAAGAGGACACATGTACATGCGGCTGACTGCAATTAGTTCTTCTTGATGCTACGGGAAGTCTTATTTTCCATTATTACTCTAACTAAAGCAATCGGAGTCAATGTTCTGATTATATTCTTTGATGAGCATTACACTAGTTATATTTTCCTCGGCATCTGTAAAGGTTTAAACTTCTGTGCTTTGACCTGATTACACACAGGCTTTGATGATTATGGTCTGTTTTGCGTTTGTGATGTTGTACCAATGCTTTTTGGTAGGCGACCATTTTGGCTATGACCAGTAACTCAACGAGAGAATTCTTCGGGGAGGACACTATTAATTATGCCCGCAAGGTCGGAGTTTCCATGCTAAAGCCTGCCGTTTCAAATGAGCAAGGTGAAGCAGGAGCTTTTTAGATTTGTTAGAAGCTTGAGTTATCCAATAATCCCTATCAATAATAATCAGGAAACTCCTCCCAACTCCAATAAAAACCAGGGAAAGCGGTGATATTTTATGCACATTTTCAAATAGAACGGGAAGAAAATAACAAGAATGCAGTGATCCTTAATTGGGAAAGCGGGTAATTTTATTGCACATATTCAAAATAGAACAAAGAAAATAACAAGATGCGTTGATCCTTAATTCCGAGAGGAGGATTTATCTCCCAATCTCTAGACGCGCTAGCGCCAAAAAAAAACTAGGCGATTTATAAAATTTCAGCAAATCAAGATGCCCCAAACCCTAGTAAAAATGCATACAATAAAAAAAGGAAATCTCTAAACGAGTCACCTATATTCAAAATTTCCTTTCCATAAATTCTATAAAATCCTTCCTAAACAGTATGCCTTGGACCGGGGCAGTACCGACGGTGCAATACAGGGGCACGAGTGAGATACGTCGTGCCTCTGTTTCCGTAAACCGGTCCATTACGTTACGGTGGACAGATCTAATGAACCGGTCTAACAGATTCCTTCTGAGTTCTCATTTAGGATGAGATCTATTTCTCCAGTGTTGTAGCTTGGCCTCTCCTTTCCTCCTGCTTTTGTTTTGTGGTTTGGAGAAAACGAATTTGGTGGACGTTATGTCCTCTAAATACTTGCATTTTCTTCTTATTAGATCATAGAATTTTGTGTAGTGCCATGGATGAATCAAATACGGGTCGAACAAACCTGGCCATCATCATCACAAGCATCATAATCATTAAGCTTTATCGCAGGCTTTATTTTGTGAGTCGGCTTTATGAATATGCACAGATAATAATTGGCAAGGACTATGTTTTGATCTGTTGTTTTTGCGTTTCAGGAGCTTATCCGTCGTTGTTTGACATATAACCAAAGCTGAAGAGGGCGAACTGTACTAATCAATTGCCACAAGACTCCATATCTCTCTCCTATTGGGGAGCCGTGACCGAAGCCTTTGTAGCCTACACTTTATATATAAAGTTAATGGCGTCAAGAGATCTACCAAAGCGACATTGCTGTACATTTTGTACGGTTAGTGTTCCGCTTTATGCCAATTTAGGGGTAATTTTTCCCATCTTTCCCATTGGATTTTTTTTTTTTTTTTTTTTTTTTTTTTTTCATCCTTTGGTTTTTTTTTTTTTTTTTTTTTTTGTATTCTTGTTTGTGATTGAAGGAAATGTGTAGCATGTTTCAATGAAAAATATATTTTTCTTCAGATAATGGAAATTTTGTATAGCTTATTCTAATTTGCTCTATTGATGAATTAATTGGATCGAACTATAGCTTAATCATATTTTTTTTAATAAAACTATAAAAGTTAAAATTTTGATTGTCAATACTCACAAATAGGTGAATAAAATTTTACAAAACAAATTAGTTTTCTATTATTAAAATTAGTAAATGAATTAATTGGCGGATGTTGTTGAATTTATTGTGATTCTTGTCATGTTTACGCAACAACATAATAGTAAATCAAGTTGGTAAGATTTATAATAAGTAATTATAATTTATGCTTAGGTCATCATTTAAAGATTAGAGCTTAAATAAAATATTTGGCATTTTATTAATTGAAGTTTTATTTAAAATATATTCGATGAAAATAACAATGTAATAGAAGCATTATTCAATTCTTTGATTTTGATGAATATATATATATATATAATTATATTACATTTATGTAATGGAGTATTTTAAAAGATTTATTCCACCTCTAATCTAATATTGTAAAAATTAATTAATATTATATAGTTTCTTATAGAGATTAATAATGTAGATTTTAATCTATGTTGCAGTGATACGGATATAGCGACACATATATGAATACGGGACACTTCAATTCTTAAAGATATAGGGTACAGTGCATACAACACTGCATACAAAACTTTATAATTTATAAATTATATATAAAAATTAAGAAAGCAAGCAAAGCATAATATTTAAAATTAAAAAAAAATGAAAGTAACATCTTTTATAGTCTTGTAGCTTATAATATCAACATAAAAGTACGCATTAAATGTCTAGTACGACAACAAAAGAGTACGGCAACAAAAGCTTAAGCATAAATTGCCTGGCACATGAAGTTTCAACTATTCAATAGAAAGAATGATATGATTAGCCTCTTCAGTGATTTGTCTTATCATCTTCAATAAATATCATAGCTTCTAATTTAGGCTCAACATGTGAAATATTAGCAATCTCTGATATTCTAATATTCCCATATCATCAAGAGATTGAAATCCATCTCAAAAATGAGAGAACCTCGCTCGCAGCTGCGGAAGTAAATACAACGGGTCATTTTTTCGGATATATATATTTTATCAACGGACGTGTAGCCGATACGCGTGTCCTTTTGAAATTAAATAATATTTTAATTGAATACGGCTTTGTCTTATCCGATACATATCGGTGCCATATCGGAGGCGTATCGATGTATCGGATAGAATCGGCCTTCATAAATAGATGTATCGGTGCAACATAGATTTTAATATATGTTAAATACAAATAATTTGCAGCTAGCATTATATCTATATATTAAATAACCATAAAATTCAGGCATTCTGATTTATATATTGACAATTAAAAAAATAAATTATTATAAAAATGACACTAGAAATAATTTAATTATTAAATAACTACTTTAATTATTTATTTAAAAAAAAATATCCCAAAAATTCAGATTCGCCATTCAAGAATCTCAGATACAGATTCGAACATGACAGCACTACAGTATCTCAACATTGATACCATTCGTAAAAGACCTAAAAGAAGAAAGAAGAACTTGACCGTAAGAAGCCATCCAGATTACATCTAATAAATTTGTACCAACAATCAAAGTTTTATTCGCCATTAAAGAATCAAAGCGCATCACTACAATTTCAGTTCCCAAACACTGAAACTTATTCTTAAGAGACTGAGAGAGGGAGAGAAGAAACAATAACTTGATCGAAAGATGCCTTCCTGATTATTATCTAATAAAGCTTAGAGGTAGAGAAATCAAGAAGAAACCTAAAAGTGCTGACGCATTCTCTGAACAGTCTAGACACCGCGGCGCACATAAGCTGATAGTCCTGCCCGGTCCTGAGGGCCTCGTCATGCAGCATTCCACGCCAAGTATACCTCACGCATCTGGAATCCTCCTCATGAAGTGGTGGCCAATTCTTCAGTGTAGGAAAAATCCGGCATTTTGCCCGCTCCCGCCTTGGTCCTTCCAACTCGGAGGCGACGATCGTCGAACATCCGCTAGGGGAGGCGGAGGGGGAGGGGGACGGGTGGGGGCGAGGAGGGAAGGAGTGGTAGGAATGCTGTAGATTTTGTGGTGAGGAATTGACGGAGGACTCGCTGGAGTAAGCATCGTCCGAGGAGTATTCGGTAGATTGGGGATATTCAGTGAGAGAGGAATGACCGGATGAGGAGGAGGAGGAGGAGGAGGAGGATGGGTATTCCATAGCTAGGGTTAGGGTTTCGGTAAAAGGGGTAATGGCTTGAAGAGGACAGAGAGGGGGAGCAATGGCGGGCAGAGATGCGGATCTTCGTTCCCGGCGTCGGTACGGATTTATTTATACCGCAATTTGATGGTTCTTGAAATGGGCCGGGCTAGCCGGGCGAACTCCTGGGATAGATAGTAAAAATTCCTGCGGGCTCTTTAAAAGTCCCATTAGGCTTTGGATTTTTATTTATTGTTGTTTTTCTTGAAATTTATTATTTTTTCTCTAGTTTTAATTAGTGCTTGATAGATTAGATTTTATTTTTTATCAACAATTGTAAGTTTTTTTTTCCTTATTTTTCATAAATTTGCTGTAATCCTTTAATTTGTAATAATTTCATCATTTAATAAAATTGGACTGATTGACCTAATTTTTTCTGCCAAAAAAATAACGGTGTTAATGTCCATGACATCGATCTAATTAGTGATGTGGACTTTGAGTGTTAGCATGTAGACTCTTGGTTCTCTCATTTGAAGTTCTTCTTATAGCTCTAAATGCGTTAAATTAAATATATTTATAGATTTATGAATATGGGCATTTTGGTCATTTAAAAAGAAATTTGAATATTTTATTGGACAATCCATTGTTTTGTGCTTGTTTGTTGGGCGAGTATCATTGGGAACCCCCAACTTATGCTCGATTCCCCTCAAGCAACAACGGTTTTAAGTGGACCCCAATCAAATGCAGGCTAGGTGGTTTCTAGGGTAAGGTGCCTCTCCTACGTCAGTCGAGGATTAGTCAAGCTGTCAAACGCCCTTTCGGGGGTGACAACGGGTGGATTTCCCATCCAAAAAAAAAAATCCTAGATCATATAATATTCTTTGATAATCTCACAGGTTTAATGATAATACAATAAAGCGATGTGATGTTGAAGCTCAACGAAATCTTCCCGTGTAAATGCTCTTTTTTGAGCATAAATGTCCAAGTCTCATAGATCGTGCTTGATGAATATTAATTTAATTTCATATTTCATATCAGGTATTTTGTTATAAAGTAATTAACTCGTAAATAAATTTAACTAAAAATTAACCAATACATATTTTCATTGCAATTCTCATCTCAAACCAGTGAAAATAGGAAAACATTAATGGCCATTGTGAATTAAAATACTTAAATTTTATAAGTAAAATAAAATTACAAATTTTATCAACCAAAATAAAAAAAAAAATAGTTTAACTCAATTTCTCATAAACCAAAATAAATGGTTGAAAGATAAAAAAATTGATCCCGACATTTTCTGAAATTATCGACTTGGAATCATCTGATTTTTATTTGAATCAAAAATTTTATATTACGCATTATATAATTTACATAAATTATCATTTTTAGTTATATTTTAAAATGTTATGAACTGAATTTGAATTTAAATAATATGTTTGGTATAATTTGTTAAGTAATATTTACGTAGAAGATATATATATATATAGTATATATATATATTTATAAAGGGCGGACTGTAGTGTACTTAGGGGGGGCAATTGCCCCCCTCAAAAAAAAATTTTTTTTATAGGAGTAAAAATTTTTTTAAAAAAAATTATAAGAGAGTAAAAAATTTTTTTGCCCCTCCTTAAATTTTTTTTGCCCCCCTAAAATTTTTTTTCCTCTTTTGTCCTAACTTGTCCTAAATATCTATATATTTCTCTTCACATTTAATTCTAATATTTTCTTTCATGTTTATATAACAGTTTAATTATAATTTTTTCTTATTTTTCTTATTATTTTTTAAAAAACTTTTCGTAAATATAAGATATATAATATTATTTTTTTAATATTTTAATTATTTTTTGTGCTGTTTTTGCCCCCCTCAAATAAGCCGTTTCCGCCCCTGTATATATATATATATATTATATCATATATTAAATTGTTTATTATATATATTATATATAATATATCAGTATTTTTTTAAATGCAATTAAAATATATATTATTACAAATATAATGATAAAAAATAATTAAAATGGAAAAGACTTAAAAAAAAGTGTAATATTATTTTGAGTTTCCTCGAAAAAAAAAACAGAAACAATTTTAAATTTCTTGAAAAATTCAAAATGATTTGATCTTTATGAATAATCATAAAAATATGGCTTTTTTTTTTTCAAACTAAAAACTATTTCCGATTTTCTAAAAAAAACAATAATTATCGAATTACACTTTCATAAATTTAATTTAAATTAAGATCTTTATTAATTTAATTATTTACTCCTTTTATCGAATTTATTCTTTTTAAATTTAATTAAATATAATATACTCATACTCTTAATTAAATTTTGCCTCCTAAGATTGGGTGTTATGATGCATTTCTTATTGTTTTTAATATTTCAATTTAACGAAAATTGATATATGCCTTTTGTCATTTAAATGACTTTTTAGGAAATAATAGAAAGCCTTTTTCATACTATCATTTTATGCCCCATTCATATTTGTATAGTATAATTTATACAACGAAGCAGTTTTACATACCGCCATCATCGATCCATTCAAAAACAAGAAAAATTATCTTATAAATTGAATCAAGCTGCAGATTGCAGATTGCAGAATGCAAGAAGAATCCATCTTCGATTCAATTAGAATCAAGCGGCAGAATAGAAGAAGAACCCATCAATTAAATTATAGAACAGATTTGTACTAGCAAGTAAATTCATTAATTCGCCATTCAAGAATCTCAAATTTACAGATTCTAACACGGCAGCACTACAATTTCAGTGACCAAACACTGAAACTTATTCTTAAAAGATCATCGAAGACCTGATTACTACCTAATAAAGAGAAGAGACAAAGCATTCAAGAAAAAACCTAGAAAAACTGACACAATTACCGTTCTCAAACACTGAAACTAATTATTAAAAGATGGAGAGAGAAGAAACAAGAAAGTCTTCCAGATTGCCATCTGATAAGTAGAAGAGATAGGGAAATGAAGAAGAAATCTAGGAAAGCCTGACGCAATTTCTGAGAACTTTGGAAAGCCTGCAACACTGAATCCTATGGTCTTGCCCATTCCTAATGGTCTGGTCGACGCACGCATTCCATTCCAGGTAGAACCTCATGCATCTGTTTTTCCTCAAGAACGACTCGAAGGCTTTATGTTCGGACGAATCCGAGCTTCCCCACTCCTCACTACTTTCAGAGTCGTGGACGATGACCGATCCCCCTCCATTACTGGAGCTGGTGGAGGAGGATGCGTTGTCCATAGCTCGTATTAGGGTTTCGAGATTGGGGTGTAGGGGCCGCTGAGGAGGGAGGAGGGGGCAAAATGGCGACCTGTTCTTGCTGGGGACGAGTTTAAATAGATTGGACGGTTCTTGAAATGGGCCGGGCCGGGTTCTTTGGGAGAACAGATTGTCTAACAGGTTGTAAAGACCTGATAAGCCAGCGGAACTAGTTTATCAGGTCATCCGACAAAACTTGGATAATTGGAGCAGGAGTTATGGTTCCTAGAGGTTCAATAATTCAGTTTGATTTGAAGGAATTTTTTTTTAAAATCTTATTATGTGCTAAAAAATTTAAGTTAGTATAAAAATTTAACAAGCGTAGATAAAAGTAGTCAGATCAAACAAAAAATTTATATGAAATTTTGAAAAGAGAAAAAATCACAGAGCATATCACAGTTGAAAAATTCATTACATAGTAAGTGATACAATGATCCACTTTTTTTTTCTTGGGCTAAAGAAGAGGTGGTTTAAACATACAGATGAATAACATTGAGGAATATTACATAAACCAGGTATTCACAAATGGACATTTAACACTCAACAACATGGTCATTTTTTTAATTAGGGGTTATAGAAAGCAGATGCCCGCAGGCAAACAGATGTACCCAACAAGAGAGTTAAATTTTATGAGTATTATGGAGATGGTAGTGATTTCTGATGTCGATCTTCCATGGCAATGGTGGTCGACAACAATAGTTAGTAGTGGTAGTCGGCTTCTTTAGAAAATGCAAGAGATCTCTCTTGGGTTCTCACTGTATATTTTTATTTTTTTCTTCCTCTTATCATGTGAAGAATGAGTGTCTATTTATAGATTTTTTAGACTGATATGCATTGTAAAATATAGATAAGATCTATAACAAATTTAGAATGCTCCATCAGACTGGTCAAATTAATTTCCTTAATCATAGAGCTTTCGTCAAGTATTTAAGTGCCTTTATGATTTTAGAATTAAATGATCTTGAACTTGTTGGATTTGTCTCTTTAAGCCGCTCGATTTGATTATAAGCATGTTTGATTTGGAGATCATTTAATCATCCAATTAATACTATAAAACTTCAAATTATGCTTTAAGTCCTTGATTCAAGCCCATTTAAACTCGGATTGGATTGAATTTTTTTGTCGTTGGGTTTGTCTTTTCGAGATGTTCAATTTGGCTTCAAGTTTGCTGAGATCGAAGTTGAGATGGTCCCCAATATCGTTTTGAAAGCAATATAGAAAGAAAAGATTTTGGAAGCTCATTTCAAGCCGGATTTCTAAGTTATAGTGACTAATATTATAGAGAGAAGCACCACAATATAAGCGAAGTACTTTTTGTGAAAAT
>NW_021319974.1:70324-77332 GCF_001605985.2 Dendrobium catenatum | reverse complement strand
CTACCCCTACCTTTCTTAACACAAGTCAAATCTAAAATATTTTATATTTTAATATTATATAAAATTTAACAAGCGCAGATATAAGTAGTCAAATAAAAAAAATTATATAAAAAACTTAAAAAGAGAAAAAATCAAAGAGCATATCCCTATTGAAAAATTCATTATACAGTAAGTGATATAATTATCCTCTTTTTTTTCATGAGCTAAAGAAGAGGTGGTTTAAATAGACATATGAATACCTTTGAGGGATACTACATAAATCAAGTATTCACAAATGGACATTTAACACCCAACAACATGATCTAATTTTTTTAATTAGGGGTTATAGAAAGCAGATGGCCACAGACCATCAGATGTACCCAACAAGAGAGTTAAATCTTATGAGTATTATGAAGATGGTAGTGATTTCTGATGTCGATTGTCGGTGGCGATGGTGGTCGAGACAGCAATAGTTAGTAGTGGTCATCGACTTCTTTAGAGAATGCAAGAGATCTCTCTTGAGTTCTCATTGTATATTTTTATTCTTTCTTCCTCTTATCATGTGAAGAATGAGTGTTTATTTATAGGTTTTTAAGACTGACATGCACTGTAAAATATGGAGATGTATAACAAATTTAGAATGCTCCATCAAACAGGTTAAATTATTTCCCTTAATCATAGAGCTTTTGTCAAGTATTTAAGTGCCTTTATGATTTTAGAATTAAATGATCTTGAACTTGTTGGATTTGTCTCGTAAAGCCGCTCAATTTGATTATAAGCATGTTTGATTTGAAGATCATTTGATCATCCAATTAATACTCTAAAACTTCAAATTATGCTTTAAGCCCTTGATTCAAGCCCATTTAAACTCGGATTGGATTGATTTTTTTGTCGTTGGGTTTGTCTTTTTGAGATGTTCAATTTGGCTTCAAGTTTGCTGAGATCGAAGTTGAGATGGTCCCCAATATCATTTTGAAAGCAATATAGAAAGAAAAGATTTTGGAAGCTCATTTCAAGCCGGATTTCTAAGTTATAGTGGCTAATGTTATAGAGAGAAGCATGAGAAGCACCACAACATAAGCGAAGTACTTTTGTGAAAAAAAAAAAAAAAAACTATCTCATTTTCTTTATTTCAACAACCAAATGGCTTATACTGGAGTAGAGAGATCCACCTTACCTCTTCTCATTCAAATATGCATCGAGATTCATACCTAGTCAAAGTGATTTTTAATGACGTATCAAATCTAAATATATTTTATTTCATTATTTTATATCGAATATTGAGGATTTGGTAAAAAAAAAAAGTTAATAGATTATGTAGTTCCTTTAAATATCAAGGAAATTAGGTTCAAACCAAATTGGTTCAGTTCAAGTTAAATAAACACATTTCAAATCGAGTTGATATTGTCAATTCAGGCTTTGTTTGGGACGGTTTTCTTGTTGCTTCTTAAAGTAGCTTTCTAGTACAAAATTTTTATTTATTGATCTAAAAAACTACTTCAAGAAGCAGCAAGAAAACTGTCCCAAACGAATCCTCAATCTCAATTCAAAAAAAGGCTTTTTCACTATTTTTGTTTATTTTTAAGAAACTTTTGTGCTAGAAAGCTCATAATTTTTTTGAGTAATATCTAGAGCATGTATCTAAAGATGTAATGGTTAGTTCACATAAGTTTGGTATCTCTACTTGAAACAATTGCTTTAAAATTTCCTAATCAAATTTCTTCCTCTAGTTGTTAGAGAAATTTGAGTGCATGCTCATTTGTTTAATAAAAAAATGAGAAAAAAAATTTAGCGCATACTCATTTACTGTATATTCATAACAATTTTTATCTTCAATCAAGAAAAATATCAAAGTATATGATCGATTATAACAAGATGTAGAATGTTATAATTTATAAGAATGTTATATGAATTTTAAATATTTCAAGTAACTATATTACTCCATTTAATAAATAGTTTTTTATTATTTTTCGAGTCTTGATGTTATATTATACAATTCATGTTATTTTAATAAGATCATAAGCTAAATAGTTATTCATAGATCATTTAGTTTTCAAAATTAATATTGAAATTAAATTAATTTTTTTTTACTAAACCCGGACCCGACCCATCTCGGCCTCGTTTGATTAGGCTTTTTTTCTCCGTTTCCGTTTGAATACACCGAAATCAATTAGTATTTACTGTTTGGAATCAAAGCTTAACAATAATTCCTTTTTAATAAACATCGTTTTTTCGGCGGTTACAAAATTCTTTTCGTATCTGCTTCTTCGATCACAAAACGGAGTTTCAGAAGCGAATTATGTCTTTTATAATAAAATCTCAAAAGCAGAACTCCTAAACAAACAAATTAAAATTACTTTCAAGTATTAATAAGCACTTTTAAAAATATTAGTCAAACATATCTCATTATTGAAACTCCATTTTATTGAACGGCTTTTTCTCAACCTCCTTTTCTAAAACTCCTTTTTATGTAAGCATAAACCGAATCAAACGAAGCCTGAGACCTGATGTCCTGATCTAACTGATTTTTAGTTGGACATTTTATAAAAAAGAGCATGTTTTAAGTGTAAATTAGCTTAAGGAGCAGTTTAACGAAAGAATTTAAAAAGGAGCAAACACGAAACTTCATGATCAGGTTTTAATAGAAACCAGAATTTAATTCTCCGGTTTCTACTTTAAGAATAATTTTAAAAGAAACCGGAATACAAAATTACGATTTCTAAATTAAAAAATTCTGGTTTCAAGAAACCGGACTTTCTTGAACCGGCTTCTTAAGAAACCGGATTATCAAATCAAGGTTTTTAAGATTCTACTTTTTAAATAAAAGAAAGTAATAAATTATTATTTTATAAAAGCTGAAACCGAAAATTCATAAAGTGATAAATTGTCATTTTTACACAAAAGTTTAATGTAGGGCTATCAAAATATGACACGTCGACCCGAAAACCCGACACGAACCCGACCAGAGAAATTCTGGTTAGGGTCAACCCGAACCCGAGACGGGTCGGGTTCGGGTTCAGGATTTTGACCCGTATGCAATTTCGGGTCGGGTTCGGGTCAACCCGGATAACCCGAAAATGACCCGTTTCGACCCGGGTTCAGGATGTTTGCGCCACTGGCCAGTCGCGCTCGCCGCTTGTGCCCGGTGCCCCCTTGCCAAGTAATTTACAATTTTAACCTTAGGGCATTTAACTAGACTTTTATGCGATCGAGAGACAAAATATTCGCTGTTCGTCTCTCTTCGAGCGAGAAAGTGAGAAACATCCTCTAAGCTAGGGCACTGGGCAGTAGGGCTGCTCGATTTCGCGAAGATTTCCTCCTCTGCGGCTCTTCGACTCTTAGTCATTGACTCATCGGCTCATCGTCTCATTGGTTTGATTTTTTGGTTAACTTTCTTTCGGTTTTCTTTGATTCTTTGTGATTGATGAAGTTATGAGTTTTTCTTTTTTGTTTTTGTTTTTTAGTTACTGAGCCAGTGCTGCTACTAGAAATTAGAGTGATATTTGTGAGTTATTTGGTTCTTCGCTTCTTCCTTCCAAATTGAAGCTGTCGTGGGCTTGTGGCTTTGAAATATCGATTAGGGCTTCACATTTTGTGCTTCAATCTATTCAATTTTTTAGGGATTTTTATCTTAAGATATAGTTATAATATTATTATGAAATCATAATCAGATTTGTGTTGAAATTCAGCTTTAGGGAGTTAGGGTTTTAAAAATTCGGACTTTTTGGTACCAGTTGCTTTGGCTTTCTTTGATTATCTATTATGGCAAATTGGCAATATGTATTATTTTGCTTGCTAACTTAGTGACTTGTTGTGTCCTTATGGGCCTTATGGCTGTGATGTTTTGGCACGTGATGTTTTGTGTATTCCTATATCAACTGTTGCCTCTGAAAGTGTTTTTAGTAATAGTGGGCGAATCCTCGATCAATATCGGAGTGCACTCAAACATGATATCGTTGAGGCTTTGGTCTGTTCAAAGGATTGGCTATACGGGGATAAGGGTGCAGTTTTTTTAAACTTTTACTTATATATGTGCACTTTCTTTAGTAATTAAGAAATAAATTATTAAAAACATATTATTATTTCTTGGCTTCTTGCAGTTACACATGATCCTGAACTTGAAGCTGTGAATGAAGATATCCTTACTTTAATAGTAAATGAACTTGAGAGAGAAGCTGGAGAAAGTTCTATTATATGAAACTTTAAAGTTTAAACAATGAATTTGTGTTGTATTTCATTAAGAACTTGAAACTTTCTAGTATATGAACCTTATTTGGTTATTTACTTTCTATTTCTGGACCTCTGGTACCCTTATGGCTGCAGCTGCTGTGAAGCCTTTGATAGTCTGATGTATGTAAACTTTTGCAGCATGTGCTGCTTCATGCCTTCATTGTTATTTTGGTGTCTTTGCTTTCGGGTATCCTGCTGGTGCTGGGCTGCTGGTTATTTTGAATTTATGATATGTTCTGTTTCGGGGTGGACTTAATTATTTATGTTGCCTATTGCCTGTTTGGCTATTTGAAGGCCGAGCTTCTTCTAAAGTTCTGATGCATTTTATTTGTTTATTGTATTTGTTGATGCATTGGCATTTGGCAGCATTGCTATGTTTGCTATTGCCACTTTTGATTACAGTCAAATATTATTTATCGTTGTTTGAAGTGATGAAGCGATGATGATCAATCTTCCAAAATTAGCGTGGGAATAGTTTCAGAATAAATGCTATTACAACCAGAAGACATTTTTTATATTGTATTCAAGTATAATGAGGAGATACTGCATATATAAATGAATAGATACTAGCTTGTCTAGCTTAATGCAAAGTATAATTTGTCTCTTTGGATGGTAATATGCTAATGTTGATTGAACTTACACCTCATTAGGAGATTACAGATTTGGAAGATTTAATCTGAGCAATGAACATCATATTGAAGTTTTTAATCATATCTTGATATTTAATTTGTTTTAATACAGACTTATAGTTGTTATATTTCTATACTTATGCTGTATGCATGAATGCATCACTGAGCCATGATTACTTAGTTGAAGCCGAAACTTTGAAGGCTTGAAGTTCCTTACTTGAAGACTTGAAGTTAGAAGAATGAAGGCATAACCGCAGAAGTAAGACTGTAAGTCTGTAAGAGAAGGAAGAAGCATTTCAAGAATCAAGATGACAATAAGTTAAGAACAATTAATTATTAGATATTAAGATGTTGTAAAATAAAAAACAGCGATCATATATAGATTTGTAATTTTGTAAATGTGAAATGTCTATGAGACTATGACTAAATGATATGTAAATTGCGAAATTATAAATGTTTTGAGCTTTGTAATTTCAAAAATTGCTTTTAAATTAATTGAATGGTCAATGGTGTATATTTCAATTTTAAATAAATAAAAAAAACTGATTTTAATTTTCGGTCATATGGGTCGTGTCGGGTCGACCCGGACCCGAAGCGGGTCGGGTTCGAGTCCAGCATTATGACCCGTTCGAAAAACAGTCGGGTTCGGGTTGACCCGTTTAGACAACCGGGTCAGTTTCGGTTGAACCCGAACGCGACTGTGACCGCGGTTTTGACAGCCTAGTTTAATGTATTAGCATTTATTAAAAACTTTTTTTTTTTGGGAAATCATTTTATAAAACTGAAACCAGAAAAATGTTATTAAAATGTTTTTAAATAAGTTTTGGAATTTTATAAAAAGTTATTATATTGTTTTAAAACTTCTTATAAATTTTTATAAATATAAAGTTTTTGTTAATAGAAATGTATGAATTATATTAGAATATTATTAGATTAATTATATAGTTAAAAAAAAAATGTAATATTTAATTAAAAATTGATTAATTTTTTATTAAAATGTTTTTAAACGTTTATTTAATTTTTTATATTAAAATGTTTATATAACTTTTATTTATTATTGTTTATTTCTTCACAAATTATATTATAATAAAAATTTATAAATTATACATTCTCGTTTCTAATGTTTTAAATATTTTATACAAAATGATTATGTGGTTAAAAAAATTAAATAAAAACATTGAATTTTTATCTTTTTCTTTTTATCTTATTATTACTCTAAATATTTATCATGAGAATTAAAATTTTTTAATGGAAATTTAATTTTCTCGGTTCAGTTTTTTGATATAATATATTTGGCAATTTATTTACTTTTTTTACTCTTTTCAGTATCATAATGTTTAAATTATTAAGAATTACTCTCGTTTATTACAGGAATTCAGTTTCTTTAAACCCGGAATTTTTATCATTTCGGTGATACTTTCTCTTGGAACCTATTTGGATAATTCCGGGATTTATTCTTTAAAATTTTCGAGTTAAAGTTAGAAACCGGCCAGCCAATATTAAATTGCCGATTTTCTATCTCAAAAGTGGTTATAAATGAAAAGTTCCAGAATGTTTGCTCCTTTTAGGAATCTTGGGTTCTTGAAACATGCTACTTGAAGGGCTAATTGTATGTTTTTAATGTGAGCAACAGCTACCTTTGTTCTTTTATAATGGAAATGCCCTTTTCAGTTAGTATTATTATGCAATTTTCAACGGGGAGTTTAATATTTTTAAATAATGTATATATATTTCTGAGATTTTAAAAGTATTAATCAGCGCATTATAAATTAAGTTATTAGAGGATAGAGCATCCAATTTGTAGGAAAACATAGAAGGAGAGCTTTAGTGTAAAAATATACCAAATCATACATCTCATAAAATATCTATAATAATATTGAGCATTTACATTGTTGTGTATAGACAGGAGAAGGAGCAGAACCTAACTAAAGCTAGACTAACCCCTCTCTACAATTCTCCACATTTGTTCAATATGTTTTAAATTAAAGAACCCATCTCTATCACCATAAATGAATGAAATGACTAACTTTGTGTCTATTCCAGCAACTAACTCCATAAGCAATCCACCGGGAAACCAAGCCCAATCCCGCTCGCGAATAGACCAATAATCATGATCTTCAATTTAAACGTGCATCAATTCACGTTCCAACACTGATCTCCTCTCCCCTCC
>NW_021319974.1:30777-69599 GCF_001605985.2 Dendrobium catenatum | reverse complement strand
TAAGATAATAATATGAATCTAATATATAAATTATAAATATATAACATAAATTAAGGATTATTTATATTAAACTTATTAATTCATTTGTAAGTTAATTTTTTGTTAAATTTAAATTAAATTTAAAAATTTGAATATGTTTAAATTTAAAATTATATAAGATATTAATAATGTTTGAATTCAATTTATTTTTTAATAAAAAAGTTATATTATTATATGATTTTTATATCATTTAAATTGTATTTATTACGTCATCCGGTTCGACCCCGGTTCGACCGGTTCAACCGGTGGAACCGCTCTCTCTACCGGTTCATTGCCCGGTCCGATTTTCACAACCTTGCTAGTTTATGATGATAGCCATGAGCCCTTGAGAAAGCTCTTCAAGTATAAAAACCCACCGCTCCCTTTTACAGTATAAAAATCCGGCATCGGCGCAGGGAACTAATCTCCGAACCTTTTCTCTTTGTCAGCCATTCATCCAAATCCGGAAGCCCTAAACCTAGTTATGGATCCCGCGTCTTCATCCGTCGGATTTCCTCTCTCTGGAAACCCACAATCCCCCCAAAATCCCCCGCCGCTGCATCCCCCTTCCGGCGGAATCTTTCCCTCTGAAATCCCCCAATCGTCGAATCCCTCATCCTCCGTCGAACCCTACTGCAATGGACCGCCGACCTTCGTCGTCTCCGCGAAAGATTGGAACGTGGAGATGAAAAAGTTGTTCCACGATGAAAATTTCAAACATTATATGTGCGGAGGCGAATGCAGGCAGCAGTTCGTGAATTGGTTGGTGTGCATGCACGAGGTTTTTGACCACTACAACGGTAACTGGGATTTCTGCTCGGACTTTGCCGGCGATATCAGGGACTGCGTTTTTGCAAACCTCGGCTACTATAAGCCCCTTCTTACGTATTTTTCGGACAGAGCCCGCCGGTAATCGTGGCGGAGGTTTAGTCCTTTTCTTGAATCTTTGATTTCTCTCTCTCTCTCTCTCTCTCTCTCTCTCTCAACATTTTGCCTATTCGGGAAAGCAGGCAAGCTCTGCCATATTGGAATCTGTAAGCCTTAGAATCTTGAATTCTATAAAAATTTCGTCGGAAGGTTTTCTAAAAATTTCAACTGATAATTTCTTCTTCAACTCTGTGGCTTAATTGATTCTACTCTCAAAAGTTTTTTTGACGATTTTAAATTAAATCGAATTTACGGTGAAGTTATTTTAAGTACCAATAATTACCAGTGCTTAGTTTTTATTTCTTGATCATGGCTTTACTTTCTTGAAATACCATTGAAAATGGACAAAGGCTGTTTCCATCAGAACGCGAAACTTCGGCTGGTAGCTCCAATCGAACGTGAGATTTAGAAATCAGAAATTAGGTTAATATATACAAAATATTATTTTTGGTGTTATCAAATAGAATTTGATTGGATATGAGTTAATTGGAGTGGAAAATGAGTTTTTCTTTTGGAGATACCCAAATTACCATAAATTAGGTTTAGTTTTTTGTCATCGAATGGAAGAAAGTATATTTTGTTTAGCACAAAGGATTTAAGGGTTATTTTCTTTATGTTTGAAGAAAAAATTTCTTGTTAGCGAATGAAA
Source organism: Dendrobium catenatum (assembly GCF_001605985.2). NCBI lineage: Eukaryota > Viridiplantae > Streptophyta > Magnoliopsida > Asparagales > Orchidaceae > Dendrobium > Dendrobium catenatum. The sequence goes on along the minus strand of NW_021319974.1, from coordinate 68,005 downwards.
GAAAAAAGTTTTTGATGGAGAAATTTTGTATATATTAACCTAATTTCTGATTTCTAGTTTTTCTAAAAGTTTTCGCTTGAGTAGATCTAAAAATGAATATATGAAATATAATTTTAGTAGTAATAGATTTAATGAGAGAATTGTGACTGTGAGTGATCAAGGCATTAATAAGAGTATATGTTTTAGATATATTGAATCTATTGTTTAGAGTGATGGTGAAATAGATGAGAATATTATCAGTAGAGTTCAAATTGGATGGTTGAATTAGAGGAAGGTATCGAGCTTTTTGTGTGATAGAAAAGTCTCCCTCAAACTTAATAAAAAAAATACTATAAGAGGGTGGTGAGACCTACAATGCTTTATAGTGTCGAATGTTTGCCATTTAAAGAGAAGCATAATAAATAGTTAAATATTGCAGAGATGAGGAAGCTCAAGTGGATGAGTGGCTTTATTCTTAGAGATAGGATACGAATGAGCATATACGTATGTGAAGAGGTTGGAGTGGCTCCAATGGAAGATAAGATTAGAGAGAGTTGCCTTAAATGGTTTGTTCATATAAAACGGTGGCCTTTTGATAACCCAGTTAGAAAAGTAAAGGTATTATATTTGACTTATGTTAAGAAATGTAGAGGTAAACCTAAAAATACTTGGTTATAAAATATTATAAATGATCTTTCTTTATTAGATTTAAACGAGAATTTGATTTTTAATAGGACACAATGGAGAAAAATGATTTGTGGGGCTGACTCCATATAATGGGACAAAGGCTTGATGTTGTTGTTATTGTTGAATGAAAGAAAAATGTTTTTATAGTGGCTATTTGGTTGGTTGAAAAAAAAAATACAGTATAAAATTAATACATTATATTTAAAATATTTAGAGATATTTGTATGAATGTAAATTGTTTGGATTGAAGTAAAATGAAAGGATAACGGTGGCGGCCACCGACGGTGGTGCCCGGTGACCGATGTCGCCAATGGTGGTAGGAGTGGTCGGTGACAGCGATAGGTGATACATAGCTGGCAATAGCAAATTTTGCAACCGCGGTGGGCAGCGGCAGCGAGCTGCTTAAGCAATGAAAAAATTTGTTATTGTCAATTCATGACATTTTTATTTTTGTTAGATTTATCATAAAAATAGTTATTTTGCTTATAAGTTTGTTAAAAACAGAATTCCAAAAGTATGCAAGTTCATTCCTAAAGTTATTGACTCATAGACTATAGCTTTTTTAGATTTTGTAATTCCGTCAGATGACCATTATGATTAAAATACTTCATTCTTATAAGAAAATTAAAAAAAATATATAATCATCAACAAAATAAATAAATAAAAAGTAAAAAAATTTGTTTAACTCAATTTCTCAAAAACCAAATAAATGCGTGAATTAAAACTAATTTTGATTCCAACATGATTTGAAATTATCGACTCGGATCGGAATGATAAGTTTTTATTTGGCTCAAAATTAATTTCTTTCAAATCCAAAATTAATTTTAATTCATTATATACATAAATATAAGTGTTATATTACGCATTATATATTTTATATAATTTATCATTTTTAGTTATATTTTGAACTGTTTGTGGATTTAAATAAAATGTTTGGTATAATTTGGTCAAGTAATGTTTACTTAGAAGATATTATATATAATGTATTAAAAACATGAACTAATAAAAAAAATTATTAAAATGAAAAAATAGAACTTTAAAAATATTTAATATTATTTTGAGTTTTCTCAAAATTTATATGGAGCATATTCGTGCTTATATCTACCGAAAATTTTTAAACTATCAAACAAACTACATATCTAATGAGTACTGTTAAGCTTCTAAATGAGCTCATTCAAGAATAAAAGATATATAACTTATATTTGTTCAGAGAACAAGTAGTTTGTGATTTTAGGCAGATGCGAAAAATAAAAAAAATATTAAATTATTTTAAACTTGATTATTAAAAATATTTTTAAAACTCTAATATAATTCGAATCGAGTTTATTAGTCGAGCTCTAATCGAGGTTTTTAACGGGCAACGATAATGTTCATGAACATTAACGTTATTCAAGCTCGTTTATTTAGGTGTCGAATATTTATAAAAAACGTTCATGACGCCACGTCACTCAAATACACTGAGTCCCGATGTATTTTGATAACGTGGCGACACCGGATTGGTGTCACCGGACGCAATAATTTGCCCAATCCCCGACCCATTAAAAGGAAAAAAATATTAGGTGCGGAGTGCAGACGGGGAGAGCCGTCTGCACACACACAAGATACCAAGCGGTACCTAGTGGTACCCAGCGATACCGAATGGTACATAGCTGGATTTTATACTAGTGTGCGGACGGTTCTCCCGTCTGGTACCCAGCGATACCGAATGATACCTAGCTGAATTTTATACTAGTGTGCGGACGGTTCTCCCGTCTGTGTGCACTCCGCACCATTAAAAGAATACTACTCCGCGCTTATAGTCTTATATAAATATATAATGCAGGTATCGACAGCCGTGGCACAGAAACATCGTCACTTTCTCCTTCACAGTGCTTTTTCTGTCATCCATTCATACAAATCCCGAAACCCTAACCCTAGTTATGGATTCCCCCGTCGGATTTCCTCTCTCTGGAAATCCCCAAACCCCCCCGCCACCGGTGCATCCCTCACCCTCCACCAACGGAATCCCTCTCTCTCAAAATTCCCAATCCTCCGAAAGCCCGACGACTCCCCTTGCCGTTTGCAATGGACCGCCTGCGATCTTCACCCCGAGAGAAATGCATGACCAGTTGGCTACAATGCCCTTCAATGAGGCATTCTTCCGTTACATGAGGGAAGGAAGATGCAGGGACTACTTCAATGGTTGGTTTGCTTGCGTGCACCATGCTGTCTACAATGCAGATAACGCTCAATGCTGCTTCTGGTTGGCTGGCGTCCTCAAAGACTGCATGTTTGAAAACTATGATTACTATCAACCCCTTCTTTCGCGTTTTAGTAGGAGAACCCACCGGTAATCGTGGCGTTGATTTAGGCTTCTTCTTGAATCTTGATCGTTCGGTCTCTCTTTCTCTCTCTCTCTCGGATCATTTTGAGTTGTTAGGAACATGAAGCATTGTTCTGTTGGAATCTGAAAAGCTTAGATTCTTGAATGGCAGAACAATTTCTCTTAGGTTTAAATTTGTTTCGGTTCTAAAATTTTCAATTGATTTGGGTTCTTCTTCAACTCTCTGCTTGATTCTATTCGTAAAAGATTTTCTTAAACGATTGTTAATTGAAATACTGCTGAAAATTAGCTAAGTACCAGCAATTAGCTGTTTGATTCTTTTAAGCACGGAGGATTTAAGAGGGTTTTTTTATGATTGATTTCAACTTTTATTGCTTGTTTAGGCTGATTTGTTTATCCAATTGAGCTTTTGGATCAGCAGTCAGGCTTTCTTTGGCACGAGAGATTATTAGATGCGGAGTTCGGATTCAAAAAATCGTTCGGTTTTATGACTGTCAAAATTTCTGTTCACCAATGTTCTTTAATTGTTCAGAGTTATAAAACAGAATAATTTTCTAGATCTAGATTTCGCACTTAATAATCTCTCATTTGGCACTGTTTTATTGTTGTTCTTTAAATGAATTTATTAGTACAAAAATTTTCTAAACTAAAAAATATTTGTATTAAAAAAAAAATAAAGCTACGTGAATGAAAACTAATTAAGAGAATTAATCAATTCTGTGTGATCTCCACTGAGACCTGATCTCCTCATCTAACCAATTTTTACCTTTTTAGTGTTTTTTTTTTTTTTTAAATTTCATCTGGAATTTTAAATAGGTGATTATATTTCTTGAATTTAAAGTGATAATATGATTAAAGAATGTAAAAAAATGATTATAATATGTATTTTAGGGGATTTGGTTATTTGAATTCTTATCATCGAATTATTTTATATTTATATATCTAACATATAAAAGTTTACATTTATTTATATAATAGTACAAATTTCAAATTACAATAAAAAAATCATTGAGATTATGTTATTTAAATTGTAAAATTTTTATTTATGCATATAGTTTATCAAATTTAAATATTAAAATTTATATAAATAAATATAAAAATTTAATTGTTAAATGTGCAAATATATAAGAATCTCTATTATTTAATAATTTAATAAATATATTTAAATTTTGAATAAATTATTCTAAACTATATTTATTGGGGATATATATAATGTTATTTTTTAGGGAAATTTACATACATATCACTATATACTTCTTATTTTACATATCTAACACCTCAAACATTAATATTACACTTATACCACTCAAATCCCTAATTTACTTCATTTCTACCACTCCGTCTACCGCCTTCCTCACGACGTCAATTTCTCCGCTTGGCGCGAATCTGAGAGGAAGTTAGGGCGAACGAACTGGATGGAGGAATCTGAACTCGCAAAAGGGGAGCAAGGTGAGTTCTGATGAATGCTTTCATTTTATTCTAAATGATTTTGTTTGCTCGGTGTTTGGCTAGTTGTTCGTCACCTAAATGAGGCTTTCTAAGCTTTTTTTATCCGGTCATACGCCTCTTCGAATCATCAGTCTTCTTCATATCTTCAGCTAAAGCCTCTTCATCTTCGTATTCCTGCCGAATCGGAGGTTACACGAGAGTCGCTATTAAAGACCTTCTTCACTCATTATTTATGTCGGATCAGAGGTCAATAGAGAGCTCGCCGTGATTGTTCATTTCTTCCTTAGCTATCAAGTCAGTTTGCCTTCTTCCACGACGTCATTGGTTTCAGGCCCTTCTCTTCCTCAACTGCTAGCCCGGATGCCGCCAGGATGCATTTCTTCTCTTTATAATACACCCATCTTTCAGAAATTAAATTATTCAAGTAATCTTTATTTTTCTTTTTTGTTTTTGTTTTTTTGGAAAATAATTGAGGCTTTCTTCTTCTTTATTCTTCATAAGTAAAGAAAAAAAAATGAAATGGTTAATTTTTTAGTCAAAAGTTGGTTCGTGAGTCAACTCAAACTTGACATATTTGATAGACGGGTAGACAAATCTAACATGAACCTGACTTGTTTAATAAATGGGTTAACCCGAATTTAAAATTTTTAGATATAATTAAAAGGTGAAGTTTTCAATATATATATAAAACTTATCATTAAAAAGTAAAAAAAAAAAGGCAAAAAAAGAATAAAATATCCAATTTCAATAAGATTATAGTTAAATTGAATATCTTATGGAGATGAACCCAACGACAACAAATTTGATCTAATCCAATCCCAAATCAAAGGTCCAAAACATGGTTGGAGGCTTCAAAGCATTATTTGGATGACCAAATGACATCCGAAAAATGACATGCTTAAATCTGAATCAAATGGCTCTACGAAATGAATCCAACAAGCTTAAGATCACTTAATTATGTTATCATTTGGGCACTCAAAAGTCTTGATAAACGATCCACAAGCAAAGAGATCAATATGAGCCATTCAGTGCAATACGCTCAACATGTCCTTAATCTTCTCTAAATTTACGGAGCATGTCGTCACTCCCAAAAAATTATAAATAGACCTCATTATTCTCTCATGAAAGGGAGGGAGGAAGTGGAGAGAGAAAATAAGAGCTCTGAGGCTGAAACTCCACCCAGGCTCCATCATCGGCGAACATTTGTTGACTACTGTTGAACTTTTACCCAGTTGCCGATCAATGATAGACTTCTACCCGTCACTCACATACTACGGTCCTTCCGTCCATCGCTAACTACGAAACTTCTGATCACCGCCACCCAATGACTTTGGTCCTTCCGACCATCGTTGCCCTCCTACTACGATCCTTCCGGCCATTGTCGCTCACCGACTACAGCCCTTTTGACCATCGTCACCCACCGACTACGATCCTACTGATCAAATGAACATATCAACACTCTCTTATTAAAAGCAACGATCATGTTATTCTCCAATTATGTATTATGCTATATATAGTGTATATTTGCTGCATTAAGTAAGCGCCATCCTCTGAAGATAGGCATCATTTATAATCGACCACCAATATTAGTTGACTCATATCAATTGGGGCTGGCCCGTAGTTTTTTCCATTTTAAGTAGTTTCCACATAAAAATTCTAGTATATTGTGATTGATGCATATATACATCTCTTCTGCATGTTTGTATGCATGATCTTTGTATAAAACTAATATGCTAAACTTTATTACAATTTACAACCTTATAGTGGAGAAATGAAAGCCTTGATATGGCGATCCAAATTCCAAATTGTTATATAAACCGATTCTGAGAAATTATTACGTGTGGGGTGTGGCGTGTGGATGTAGAGTTGTGTCCTCACTTCAATCAAATATGAACACGTGGCCAATATATAAAATTTATATTATATATATATATATATATATATATTATCAGTGAAAAAGTTAAAAAAAACCAAAAAAAGAATAAAATATCCAATTTCAATAAGATTATAGTTAAATTGAATATCTCAAGGAGATGAACCCAACGACAACAAATTTGATCTAATCCAATCCCAAATCAAAGGTCCAAAACATGGTTGGAGGCTTCAAAGCATTATTTGGATGACCAAATGACATCCGAGAAATGACATGCTTAAATCTGAATCAAACGGCTCTACGAAATGAATCCAACAAGCTTAAGATCACTTAATTATGTAATCATTTGGGCACTCAAATGCTTGATAAACGATCCACAAGCAAAGAGATCAATATGAGCCATTCAGTGGAATACTCTCAACATGTCATTAATCTTCTCTATATTTACGAAGCATGTCGTCACTCCAAAAAAAAATTATAAATAGACCTCATTATTCTCTCATGAAAGGAAGGGAGGAAGTGGAGGGAGAAAATAAGAGCTCTGAGGCTGAAACTCCACCCAGGCTCCATCATCGGCGAACATTTGTCGACTACCGTTGAACTTTTACCCAGCTACTGACCAATGATAGACTTCTGTCTGGCCACCGTCACTCACATACTACAGTCCTTCCGACCATCGCCAACTACGAAACTTCTAATCACCGTCACCCAATTACTATGGTCCTTCCGACCATCGTTGCCCCCCTACTACGATCCTTCCGACCACTGTCACTCACCGACTACAGCCCTTTTGATCATCGTCACCCGCCGACTACGATCCTACTGATCAAATGAACATATCAACACTCTCTTAAAAGTAACGGTCATGTTTTTCTCCAGTTATGTATTATGCTATATATAGTGTATATTTGCTGCATTAAGTAATAGCCATCCTCTGAAGATGAGCATCATTTATAACCAACCACCAATATTAGTTGACTCATATCAATTGGGGCTGACCTGTAATTTTTTCCCCTTTTAAGAAGTTTCCACGTAAAAATTATAGTATATTGTGATTGATGCATCCATCTCTTCTACATGTTTGTATGCAAGATCTTTTTATAAAGCTAATATGCTAAACTATATTACTCTTTACAGCATATATGTCTAGGGCATACATTTCCTTTGTGATGTCCTGTCTGCTAGGGTTTTTCGTGTACCATAGCCGCCGTCTGCTTTCTCGCCGGTGAGATTGCGTTTCCATGGCAAATAAACGTTTGGATCCTGGTTTTATTGAAGGTAAGAACTCTAAATCCTTAAAGGATGTGCTCTCTGGTTCGGTTTCGGCTGTTTTCCCGGATTGTCGTGTGTCTACCATTCGTGGCATGCCGGCGTTATGGTTTTCAGAGGATGAGTTTTTCCATCTTGCTAAACCTTCCGAGTTTGCTTTAGTTGGTAAGTTTCCGTTGAAACGTCCGGTGTTGGATTCCATTCGGAAATTTTTTTTCAACCTTAAACTTTCCGGTGATTATTCGGTCACCTTGTTAGATCAAACAAATGTGCTGATTAAGCTTGGTAACGATTTAGATTATGGTAGGATTTTTGCTCACCGTTCCTATTTTGTTGCTGGTTGTTTCATGAAAATCATCAAATGCTCGCCTCTCCTCGACCTGTCGGAGGAGTCGCCGATCGTTTCGGTGTGGGTTTCATTTCCGGGTTTACGTCCACACATGTTTTCTCCCAAAATTTTATTTGGTTTGGGATCGATTTTTGGCCGGCCAATTCAAACTGATAACGCGACGGCGGTGGGTTTGTGAGAGCTCGTTTCTTTGATTTCCTTCTAGGATCGTCCGGGACGATGTTGAGATCGTCCAGGACGATCAGTGAAACAGCTAATTTTTTTGAGGTGGATCGTCCGGGCCGATTTGGGATCGTCCTGGGACGATCAGTGCATGGCAAAAGTCAGTGAGTAAGGGTTTTTATCGTCCGAGAAAAATTAATTAACGTCCTGAGATATCGTCCTGGACGATTGGATTAGGGACATTGGATCAACATAACCACACTTGACTAACACAAGTGGGCATGGACTCAATATCACATCTGAAAAATTGGTTTGAATTAGGGACATTGGCTCAACATCACCACACCTGACTAACACAAGTGGGCATGGACCCAGTATCACCTATAAAAAGTAGATTACAATTAGGGATATTGGATCAACCTCACCACACCTGATTGACCTAGGTGGTTAGGGACCCAGTATCACCTCTTAAAAGGAGGTTTGAATTATTAGTTTTGGTATCCCAGACCATGCTTGGGTGACATGCGAAACTGGGTAGAACAACCTTTCATAAAGGAGGGACAAATCAAAGGTTTTATGTCCTGGCATCAATATGATTTGTGTGCACCAAATAGAAGTACAAATATCCCTACAATATATTAGCGTATCCCCTTTAAGGATAACCTTATACTCTTCGAAGCGAACATCGTGTGGTAGAGGACAAATCGTCGTGGCCACACAGACTGCTGAAAAGTAAAAAGGATCCTTTCAAGGAATGCGAATATAGAGGGATATTTATAGGAGGTAGGAATGTTCGCTAGTCTATAGCAAACAACCAACACTAGTGGAAGAAGTGTCATAAGATTTTTGATAGGAATCCTCGACTCTAAATCCACACATTTGATGGGGAATAAGTTGTTTGCTAGTAGTCTGACGTTGGAAGTCTCCTTCCTCGTCTGAACTACTATCAACCACTAATCCACCCTTAGGTATCAAATACCTACAAAAGCTAGAAAGGCGTCGGGGTCTGCTCGATGGTCTCAGGGTGAGAGAGTCAAGCGAACACAAAAACCCGACGGGAAGAAAAGAAAATTTGATAAGGTATGAAATAGCCTAAAAAGGCTGGAAGGAAAGGAACCAGAGCTAGGGGAAAGCCTAGCCAAGAAAGGAACCTAACTAAGAAAAAAATCCTATCAAAGAGTAGGACGAACCTAATCTAAGGAGCACAAAACCCGGAGTGCACACAGAAGAAGATAATTTAACATCCGAAGATGGAGAGAGAAACCTGTCCCACCGTGGTCGCCAGAAATCTGTGGGTCTCCGAAAAGATTCCGCTCGTGTGGTTCGAATGCAAAGAGTACGATCACACTATCCCGTATGACAAAATGGTCGTAGGCCTTTACAATCGACACAAGCAGGCCGATGGAAGAGCAGATAGAGTTATAGATACGATTAGCCATGGAGGATAGCGGCTTTCACCTACACACCTCGATGGATAATAATATGCATAACCCAAAAGTTCACGAGATTTCCCCTATTCGATACATCAGCATAGAATAGGGTTTATTTGATTGTGGGGATTGGTTTCCTACGGGCGCAAGCCCCCGTAGTTAATTACATCTTAGAACTCGATCTAAGAAAACTCTCGATTAAGGACGTTAGATTATCTTCTCTAATGGGTTTAATGCAAAAGAAAAATTCTAGGCTTTTCTAATCAAAGGGGAATGTCCCAAATTGGCTCAATCAGATCACATGTGGTTCAGTCAATATTCGGCCGGTCTGAGGAAGGAAAAACTGGATAAAAGAAAGAGGCCACGCATTTAAACAAGCACGAGAGAAGGAAGGAGGTGGCGTCATCCGTGTGACGCAGATGGGTAGGGTTTATAGCTTCCGAAAGGATGGAGAGCTTACCCACCAATAAGGCGTATAGTGGTACCCCTGTACCACTCACCTTTAGACCCTAAATCTATAAAGGATGTAGTGTTGTACACACGACACTAACATCTACGACCTAGCTAATGCAATCTGGACTTATTCCTTGCATGAAAAAGAAATCCAGCTAAAATCCTAAGTACAATCAATTGTCCTACATGTATGCAAGATGGGAATGCTCTATCCTAAGGAATCATTGATTTGCAGTTCAAAAGAGTTAAATCAGGGACTCTACAATATGCAAACAAACATATCTAGCGTTGTTAATGATGCATGAAACAAATGCACGAGTAAGAAAGATCTTTAGGTCCACTAATGCAATGCATGTATGTAGGTAAAGTGCATTGTGGAGAAAAGTGTGTAAGAACGTATGCATGACATCCAGAATACAGAAAAAATAAATAAATACACCCTAAGGGTATCCTTCAGGCAAGATACCCGCACAAAAAATTATCAAAGTCATGCCCACTTGGTGTGGAAAAACAACGATGCCCAATGGCATAAATAGGTGGCCTACTCTACAGGCCTAAATGACCCTAATGATCTCTAAGACTCACAAAAAAAAAAGGGAAGGGGGTATCGTACCCAAAACCAAAAAAGGCCAAAATCCTAACAGAAAAACAACGATGCCCACTTCGTGCGGGAAAACAACGATACCAACTGGCACAAATAGGTGGCCTACTCTACAGGCCTAAATGACCCTAATGGTCTCTAGGGTTCATATAAGGGGGCAAGCTTTGACCTATAGGGCCAAAGCTTCGCTAGTGAACTACCCTAAGGCCAGCTACCTAAACATGCTAGAATCCTATTAATAAGTCGTGTGTGATGTGTAGCAATTTCGATATCTAATTAAAAGAAAATTGCTTTATAAGTTGCAGAGATCATACCTGATTGTGGCGCTGCCACTTAAAAGCTTATAAGCAAATTGTCCCATTTAGTTCCCGATCATTAAGCTCCAATGTACCTCGCAAGAAAAGATAACAGAAAAATATATATATATGAGCGTAGATGCCGTTCAGAAAAGAAATGCAGGTAAATAACAAAAATATAACAAATAGAAAATTTAAGAGTTGCATTTATAGAACATGTACATGTAGCAAATATTGAATAACAAGAGAAAATGTAAGCCTAACCTAGAGCTAAAAGGTCTTGTCCTAACCCAACAAGTCTAGGTGTGTGTAACGGTGTGTAGTTTTGGATATGTCCTATGTAGGATGATTTAATTAAAATTGTTTGCATTTTTGATTTGTTAGAGGACAAAAGGGAGATTTTAATTGAAGTTTAAATCTTAATACTTTAAGATTGATTTTAGAGATTGTATTTTAGGATTTGATTGATTATTTTGTTGGTTGTAAATTAAAAGAAATGGTAGATTAAATGATTTATTGTCAATTAAGGTTTGACTTAAACCAATTAAGAAATTAGTTTTAGGTTTTAACACCCCATTAAATCCATTCGTGGCGTTGTGCCACCAGACTCGAGGAACCAGGCCTCCTTAGGACACTTAGCCCCGCAGCCCGGAATAGTCCATCCAATAAACTTCATCTTTGGAGTGGTTGTTATGTATTGGGTTTTGTTAATTGGATTTAAAATGGATATCTAATTTTGATTATTTAATATTTTTATCCACTAATTTTAGTTTATACATTAGATCTCTAGGAATTCTATCTATCTTTTAAGCATTTTAAATTTGTTAGAAGTAATATATTGTTAACTTATTGGAGATGGTCTAGTTTATATCTTAGGACTAACGTTTAATATTAAATGTCAATAACTTTGATTAAGAATTTAAAATTTTTAATAATTTTAAAGTAAGTTATAAAGTGTTGGTTGATTATTAATGGATTAGGACTAGACTAGGAAGACGTGTCTAAGTTTGAATTTAATGTTTTTCTATCCTATAAGGGAGCATGCACCCTAAGTCCATGTTTTTCTAAGACTTCGGTCCTTAATTTTTGTCCTTATGTGTCACTAAAGTTGTAGGAAAAAAGAGGAGGTTTTGTTTCTTCTAACTCTTCTAGACATTCATACATGTGTCACTAAGTTTAGAAATTTATGCATGAAAGTATGATAATAAATAGCAATGCAGTAGAAAGAAAAGAATGAAAATTATAAATAAAAGGGATGTAGGCATTGTTGTTTTAGACACACTTCTTTAAAGACAAGTGTATCCTAAAGTAACATTAACAATGCCCTTTAATGTCCCCACAATCCAAATAAGGCACTTGATATATTTGGGACCTCTACCTACGACACATTCTGAACAAATCTTATATCAACTAAGGGGATACAAACCTCCACAACTAAACTTAAAATTAAATTCTCTTTGGTTTTATATATATCTAAAATTCTATATTTTAGAAACTAACACTAGAGGGAGAATCCAAATGAGCGGGGACTATCTTGCTCCAAAAGATATTAAAGACCTCTAACACAAAGCTCCTAAAGCTTCAAAACCAAATATTCATCTTTTATAAACTAATGCGAATCGATAGGAAGACAACTTGTATACTAATCATTAGCTTGCTCTAAAAAAGCTACAAAGGGACCCTTCTGCACTAAGCAAATCACCAAATTAGAAGTCTCAAAACACCCTATGAAAACTTCTAAATAAAACACTACACAAGACCCTATAAAAATCATCTACAAAAATTCTTCTTTGTTTTTGACCCAAAACCCTACAAAAAGACTAACAATCAAGCGCCTCTTTTAATTTGGAGTGGGGTAGAAAAACCCAAAGCTTTCCAACGAGAATGTTTTATAAAAAAAAAACCCTCATTGTAGAGCCCTTATCATAAAACATTCGCAAAAACTTTCGATAAAGCTTCTCGATGTAAAACAATTCGCAAAACTCTTAATACAGCCTTTCGACACAAAATACTTCTTAAAATCTTTCAAACATAAAGACACTAACGACATTTTCAAAAAGAAAACTCTAAATGGCATTAATTGACGATGACAAATATGAAGCAAAAAAAAATCCTACACATGTATGAATAAAAATATGTCTCCACTTTATGAAAACAAATTTTACAACTTTATCCTGGCTACTTACATGAAATTTAGAAAAGCACTACTATGCTCAAAAGCCTCCAAAACAATTCGGGAACCCAAAAGAAGAACAAAATCATAAAAAAAATGCACCTAACTAGTTCCCAAAGCAATTCGGCACATGAAAACAATAAAAATCTGCACACGACTCGCTCCCAAAGCAATTCGGCACATGAAAACAATAAAAAATCTGCACACTACTCGCTCCCAAAGCAATTTGGCACATGAAAACAATAAAAAATCTGCACACTACTAGCTCCCAAAGCAATTCGGCACATGAAAATAATAAAAATCTGCACATATTTTGTTCCCGAAATAGTTCGACTTTCACACCATTTGCTACAAATAACTTCCAATTTTTTTATACTATATGCCATCAAACATTCAGGAAAGACTTTTTTTTTAATCCTAGTTCATCAACTTGCTTTGTGTCCAAGTATACATCATTTTGCCTTCAACAATGCACCCATTCACTAAACAAATCGTAAGGTTCTCCTTATATCTGAAGAAAAGACATTCTTGAAAAAAATCCAGAAGTTTATTTCATTGCAAACTCATTCTTGTTTAAAACAAAGTAAAGCACAAGCTCTTTAATCCTTTAGCAAACGAATAATAAAAGATAACTCAAAATTTGCTTTAAGTGCATCCAACATAAAAAAAAAAAAAAAATTAACTGCATTAGAATAGCTTAAAAGCACCTCAAATCTTTCCTGACTATAATTTAAGCATGTGGCAAGCATCCGATATCAAACCAAGGCTATTGCTTATGAACCCAGCAATAGATTCCACAACCATGTATCTAGTGTTAATTAATTGATAAGTAAGAAAGCAATATTTCTAGTTTTCCTCTCACTCAGAATGTGCCTAACCGGATTCAAAACCAATGCATAAATATTTTCAGTGGAATTCAAGTCTCCAAGCTCAACATATTGAAAAGATGAAGAACTCAATTCCCAAACTGAAACTCATAATGAAAATCCACAGATGAGAGAGCCCGATAAAGAGAACCTGGGGTAATAAATAAACTCCATCACAAGATATATCCCTTTTTTTTTAGGCATCTTCACAAATACTTTGCATGCATTGTTGATGAAGAATAACATGGGCTTTCTATAATTTCCCACAATCTACCCAAAAACTCATCTAGATTTGAAATAGAAAAGAACAATTATAATAATTTCATAACTTGACGATGAATGAAATGGATTAAATACAATTCAATATCAATGCAAATACTCATTTCTCTTTTCATACTTCTCAAAAGAGAACGAGCAGGAAACGACATACTTTATATAATGATAGATCCGATGCGAAAAAAAGGAAGCCCGTGCCTTGTCTCCTCTGGGTTTGGCTTCCGAAATTATGCCCGAAGAAGACATGTTCACTGCTCGATGTCTGCCCCCCAGCCGCAGAAGATCCCTGAGATACGGGAATTAGGCTGAACAAAGATTTCGTTTCATCTAAGTCGTTGAGTAAATTACCGGATTTAGGAAATAGATTCAAAATATTTAGAAAGTCCAACAGATTTTAATGGAATTAAATTGAGTTGAATCAAGTTAAAATTGGCTCGAATTAGGTTATACTCGAGTCCGAATTTTACTCAATTTGAGTCAATTCAGGCTCGAGCCGGCTCAATAAAATTGGCTAAACAAAATCGGGTCCAAAATAATGATCAATTCAAATTAAATCAAGTACGTCGCGACAAAAACAAATTAATCGAGTATAATTGAACGCATGCGAGTCTGATCCAGCTCGAGTCGGGTCGATTCGAGCTCGAATTGGGCTCGACGGAGTTCAATTAAATCGATCAAAGGTGCTCGAGCATGATCGAGCCAAAATCGAGGTCAACAGCCCCCCTACTACGATCCTTCCGACCACTGTCGCTCACCGACTACAGACCTTTTGATCATCGTCACCCGCCGACTACGGTCCTACTGATCAAATGAACATATCAACACTCTCTTAAAAGTAACGGTCATGTTTTTCTCCAGTTATGTATTATGCGATATATAGTGTATATTTGCTGCATTAAGTAATAGCCATCCTCTGAAGATGAGCATCATTTATAATCAACCACCAATATTAGTTGACTCATATCAATTGGGGTTGACCTATAATTTTTTCCCCTTTTAAGAAGTTTCCACGTAAAAATTATAGTATATTGTGATTGATGCATCCATCTCTTCTACATGTCTGTATGCAAGATTTTTTTATAAAGCTAATATGCTAAACTATATTACTCTTTACAGCATATATGTCTAGGGCATACATTTCCTTTGTGATGTTCTGTCTGCTAGGGTTTTTCGTGTACTATAGCCGCCGTCTGCTTTCTCGCCGGTGAGATTGCGTTTCCATGGCAAATAAATGTTTGGATCCTGGTTTTATTGAAGGTAAGAACTCTAAATCCTTCAAGGATGTGCTCTCTGGTTCGGTTTCGGCTGTTTTCCCGGATTGTCGTGTGTCTACCATTCGTGGCATGCCGGCGTTATAGTTTTCAGAGGATGAGTTTTTCCATCTTGCTAAACCTTCCGAGTTTGCTTTAGTTGGTAAGTTTCCGTTGAAACGTCCGGTGTTGGATTCCATTCGGAAAATTTTTTTCAACCTTAAACTTTCTGGTGATTTTTCGGTCACCTTGTTAGATTAAACAAATGTGCTGATTAAGCTTGGTAACGATTTAGATTATGGTAGGATTTTTGCTCACCGTTCCTATTTTGTTGCTGGTTGTTTCATAAAAATCATCAAATGCTCGCCTCTCCTCGACCTATCGGAGGAGTCGCCGATCGTCCCGGTGTGGGTTTCATTTCTGGGTTTACGTCCACACCTGTTTTCTCCCAAAATTTTATTTGGTTTGGGATCGATTTTTGGCCGGCCAATTCAAACTGATAACACGACAATGGTGGGTTTGTGAGAGCTCGTTTCTTTGATTTCCTTCTAGGATCGTCCGGGACGATGTTGAGATCGTCCAAGACGATCAGTGAAACAGCTGATTTTTTGAGGTGGATCGTTCGGGCCAATTTGGGATCGTCCTAGGACGATCAGTGCATGGCAAAAGTCAGTGAGTAAGGGTTTTTATCGTCCGAGAAAAATTAATTATAGTCTTGAGATATCGTCCTGGACGATTGGATTTTGTTCATATCGTCCTGGACGATGTGGCGATTGGCCGGGCCGATCAGGTTTGCATTAAAAGGAAATCAGCTCGTTTTGAAGAGAGAGAAAATCATTTTTATATCAAAATATCTGAGGATAGAGAAGGAGAAGGAATGCAAAGGAAAAGCTGGATTTCGGAGGCCGCGGAGATCTTTTCGTCCGTCGCCGCTGTTGGGAGAAGTGTTTATCTCTCAATAAGGACTCCGAACCCTATTTATGTTTTCGAAGATGTCGAGTTTTGGTATTTCTGTGCTTAGATTTGTATTTTCGTTACCGAAAAACGCGCATCATTTTGTATTGATGAAAGTTTTACCGCACAACTTTGGGTATATTTCTGATATGGTATTTCTACACGATTTGATTATTTTCTAGAGATTTTTTACCGGATAGTTTTGATTTGGCGGTGTTTTATTTTAACTGTAAATTCTGGTGATGTCTGAAATTATTTGGGCAGTAGAATAAAAGTCTTATAATGTTGTTGTGAACGTTCTTTACTAATTTGGTAATTTGTGGATTCTGTGATTTTTGTGTAAATTCCATATACTGCCGTTATGCCGCTGTATTTTCGTACGATTTCCGATTTTCTGAAATTGATGATTTGAATTGATATGCATACGAATGTGAATATATGATTGCTCTACGGTTATTGTTACTAAAAGACAAGTGAAGACTGGTTGAACCGTTGGTTGGAGATTAACTTGACCTGTACAGGATGGTGGGCCGACGGGCTTTCCTTTAAAAAGGGTTTGGTGTTATCCTCTATTGCATTGATATAACGATTGGGAGGCATAAGGAGATTCTTATGCCGACGGGCACAGAGTGACGACTCTTATTGAACCAACGGATAGATATAATTATGGATTTCTACAGCAGCACTATGGATTGAAAAACGCCTTAATAGCCAGTGATTGTACTTGTTCAGTAAGACTATTGTATTGAAGTGCATGTGTACGGTATTGACATGTTGATCTCATGATGAATTTATTGATTTATTGATTTTGAATGGATTTACGGACGGATTGTTACTGTACGGTTTCATTGATATTCGCATTATGTCATTGAGCATTGATACTGATACTGATATTGATATGGATATTGTATTGATTCAATGATGCTGTGGACATGGATACTACTGATTCATTGGTATTGATTCATTGACATTATCGCTTCATTGATACACCGTATTGAACTACTGCATGTGATCCATTGTTGATATGAGTTAGGTTTCACTGTATTGATTCGATTTCAACCATCCTTACCCTGTACTGGTTTTATATGATTGATTTCATACCGATCGATTTCATTGACCAGAGAGTATTGCTTTGCTTGATTCGATTTGATACGATTGATTTGACTGAGCGATTTGAGATTCTTCTGCATAAATTTTTCTACTGTTTATTGATTCTTCGATCGCTGACTATGGATTTTATCGATCGTGCATTGACTACTGATTTTTGTATCTGCTGCATAGATTCACTGATCATGTGCAACTGACTGTTATGGATTCGACTGATTGACATGCATATTGCTTCCGCCCCGTGCTTTGATTTCAGTTGTAGGCTTTGGTGACCTGCTGGGCTTTTTAAAGCTCATTATATGTTGTTAATAATTTCAGGTCAGAGCAAGGGAGCAGGAATGGTGGTTGATCAAGATTGTCAGACGAATCCTTTCACTATGGATGCTTGGGGCATTACAAAGTGGTATCAAAGCAAGTGTAGTGAAAGGATTTGATTGTTAGTTTGGTAGAATGGATTGTTTCAAGTGCATCATTTTGCATACATATTGAATGACATGTGATTTAATGAATTGTGTGATCTGTATGATTTTCGACGAGTTTTGATTTTGATTTGGATTTGGATGGATTTGTTTTGTCTCGATTTGCTTCGGACCCTTAGGGAAATGTCGGGACGACATTTTTCTAAGGTGGGGAGATTGTGAGAGCTCGTTTCTTTGATTTCCTTCTAGGATCGTCCGGGACGATGTTGAGATCGTCCAGGACGATCAGTGAAACAGCTGATTTTTTTTAGGTGGATCGTCCGGGCCGATTTGGGATCGTCCTGGGACAATCAGTGCATGACAAAAGTCAGTGAGTAAGGGTTTTTATCGTCCGAAAAAAATTAATTATCATCCTGAGATATCGTCCTGGATGATTGGATTTTGTTCATATCGTCCTGGACGATGTGGCGATCGGCCGGGCCGATCAGGTTTGTATTAAAAGGAAATCAGCTCGTTTTGAAGAGAGAGAAAATCATTTTTTTATATCAAAATATCTGAGGAGAGAGAAGGAGAAGGAAAGCAAAGGAAAAGCTGGATTTCGGAGGCCGCGGAGCGCTTTTCGTCCGTCGCCGTTGTTGGGAGAAGTGTTTATCTCGCAGTAAGGACTCCGAACCCTATTTTTGTTTTCGAAGATGTCGAGTTTTGATATTTCTGTGCTCAGATTTGTATTTTCGTTACCGAAAAATGCGCATCATTTTGTATTGATGAAAGTTTTACCGCACAACTTTTGGTATATTTCTGATATGGTATTTCTACACGATTTGATTATTTTCTAGAGATTTTTTACCTGATAGTTTTGATTTAGCGGTGTTTTATTTTGACTCTAAATTCTGGTGATGTATGAAATTGTTTGGGCAGTTGAATAAAAGTCTTATAATGTTGTTGTGAACGTTCTTTACTAATTTGGTAATTTGTGGATTCTGTGATTTTTGTGTAAATTTCGTATATTGTCGTTATGCAACTAAATTTTCGTACGATTTCCGATTTTCTGAAATTGATGATTTGAACTGATATGCATATGAATGTGAATATATGATTGCTCTACAGTTATTGTTACTGAAAGACAAGTGAAGACTGGTTGAAACGTTGGTTGGAGATTGACTTGACCTGTACAGGATGGTGGGCCGACGGGCTTTCCTTTAAAAAGGGTTTGGTGTTATCCTCTATTGCATTGATATAACGATTGGGAGGCATAAGGAGATTCTTATGCCGACGGGCACAGAGTGACGACTCTTATTGAACCAACGGATAGATATAATTATGGATTTCTACAACAACACTATGGATTCAAAAATGCCTTAATAGCCAGTGATTGTACTTGTTCAGTAAGACTATTGTATTGAAGTGCATGTATACGGTATTGACATGTTGATCTCGTGATGGATTTAATTATTTATTGATTTTGAATAGATTTACGGACGGATTTATTGTTACTGTAGGGTTTCATTGATATTCGCATTATGTCACTGAGCATTGATACTGATACTGGTACTGATATGGATATTGTATTGATTCATTGATGTTGTGGACATGGATACTACTGATTCATTGGTATTGATTCATTTACACTATCGCTTCATTGATACACCGTATTGAACTACTACATGTGATCCATTGCTGATATGGATTATGTTTCACTGTATTGATTCGATTTCAACCGTCCTTACCCTGTACTGGTTTTATATGATTGATTTTATGATTTCATACCGATCGATTTCATTGACCAGAGAGTATTTCTTTGCTTGATTCAATTTGATACGATTGATTTGACTGAGCGATTTGAGATTCTTCTGCAAAGATTTTTCTACTGTTTATTGATTCTCCTATCGCTGACTATGGATTTTATCGATCGTGCATTGACTACTGATTTTTGTATCCGCTGCATAGATTCACTTATCATGTGCAACTGACTGTTATGGATTCGACTGATTGACATGCATATTGCTTCCGCCATGTGCTTTGATTTTAGTTGTAGGCTTTGGTGACCTGCTGGGCTTTTTGAAGCTCATTATATGTGGTTAACAATTTTAGGTCAGAGCTAGGGAGCAGGAATGGTGGTTGATCAAGACTGTCAGACGAATCCTTTCACTATGGATGCCTTGGGCATTACAGGGTTCGCGTCCCTCTGTCGCTCGTTTGCTGGTTGAAATCGATATCTCTAAATCTCATCTGAATTCGGTGTGGTTAGGTCCGGAGAAGTGTGGGTATGTTCAAAAGGTGATTTTTGAAGATGTGCCTAGCTTTTGTCAGCATTGTAAGGTTGTTGGCCACAAAAAATTGGAATGCTCTAAATTATTTCCTTATTTAAGAACACCTGTGAATTCGGTTCTTCCTCAGGTGGATGTCGGGTTAAATCTAGATATTAATCCTCTTGAAACTGTTTTATCTCCATCCCCTAATCTTCTTTCTAATCCTCTTAATGCTGCTACTACGGAAAAGGGTGAGGTTTCTTTGAAACCTGGTGTTGGATGTGCTGAGGAGTTTATTGCTCCGTCCACTGATTCCCCTGTTTTGCTGGATGTTCCAATCGGGTTGGGGGTTGATGCCTTACCTGATATTGGTGTTGGTGTTGTTTCGAGCCCTGGGTGTGCTCCGGTTGAGCATGTTGTTCTGTCTGGTGATTTAGATTTACCTGTTGTGGATGTTAATACTGCTGTGTATGTGCCAGTGGAGAATTTAAGTGAAGTTTCTAAAAGCTCGAATCAATTCGTCAATGTTCCGGTGCATGCGGTTGAAATGATCAATTTGGTGAATTCTTTGAGTTGTGGTAGGTCGGATCAAAGGGATTAGCTAAATGGTTCTTCTTATGGTGATTTCATTTCTGACCAGTCGGATTTTGGTTTCATGTCTTCGGATTTTTGCGGGGGCTCTGACCCTGGGAATGATTTTTCTTTGGTTCGTGTTAATGTTAGTCATTTGAAGGTGTCTCGTGGTAGGGGCCGTGTCAGGGGCCGTCGAAGGCGTTGATGAATTGTTGTTTTGTGTTACTACTGCTATGCTTTTCGGTTTATGGCTTTCGATGTCCAGGGAATGATTTTTCCGTTTTGTTCTGGGGCTATGATGTGGCCGGGGCTCGTGCCCTATCTTTTTGCTGGCGACAACCTTTGGTGCATTTCTTTGTGGATCGTATACTGGACGCTTTTATCACCTTACTGGATGGCCCGTGCGAGCTGGTGGGGCACTAGGAGTCTCAGCCAAATACTGAGCCCAACTACAAACTATCGACTTCCTTCTATTAATGTATTTAATCTTTTTATTTTCTGTTTTGACTACTTTTGGTGTAACATCTCCTTTCATCAATAAAATGGTTTTGTTTAAAAAAATAATAATACTAAAATAAAATAAAAAATATATATATTACTCTTTAGAGCCTTATAGTGGGGAAATGAATGCCTTGAGAAAGCGATCCAAATTCCAAATTGTTATATAAATCGATTCTGAGAAATTATTACGTGTGGGGCGTGGAGTGTGGATGTAGAGTTGTGTCCTGACTCCAATCAAATATGAACACGTGGACAATATATAAAATTTATATTATTATACATTAACTATGTATTAATTTTATATTAACCATATATAAATACACAATCAATATATAACTAATACAAAATAATATTAATATATAATAATATAATTAGTCATATATACCGATTTGATTAGACGGAATCTCTCACTCTGAAAGACCTCAAGCCACGGCAAGCTCGTCGACGTCGAATCCCTCATCCTCCACCGAACCCTGCTGCAATGGACCGCCGACGTTCGTCGTCTCCTCGAGAGATTGGAACATGGAGATGACAAAGTTGTTCCACAATGACGTTTTCAGAAATTACATGTGCGGAGGCGAATGCTGGCAGCCCTTCACGGCTTGGTACACTTGTATACACAATGTTGTTGAACTCCACAACGGTAACTGGCATGACTGCACACACTTTGCTGGCGCTCTCAGGGACTGTGTCTTTGCAAACCTCCGTTACTATAAGCCCCTTATTACGTATATTTCGAACAAAGCCTGACCGTCCTCTTCTTGAATCTTTGATTTTTCTCCCTCTCTTCAAACATTTTGAGTATTTGGGAACTGCAAGCAGGCTTCTGCCATATGGATATCTGTAAGGCTTAGATTCTTGAATTCCATAACGATTTCTTTGGAAGCTTTCAAATAATTTCAACTAATGATTTCTTCTTCAACTCTGTGGCTTGATTCTACTCTTAAAAGTTTTTTTTTAACGATTTTAATTTCCTTGGAATCTGTAAGGCTTAGATTCTTGAATTTACGATGATTCAGGGGCGGATCCCAGGCCACGTGAGGGTGGGCAAATGCCCACCCTGAAAAAAAAAATTTATTTAACAGAGGGGCTTTTTGGGATTTTTGCCCCTCCTCAAAACAAATTGTTAAGCCCTAAACGAACGCTTTGCCCATCCCGCACGGCCGCACATCAGCTTGTTCGTAGGAGCGGCAGGAGGTCTTCGACACTCCGACTCGTCGCCTTCGCAGAAAATCTCCTCTCGTTCCGTCGTTCGCAGTCGCAGGTTCGAGAATCATTCACAAATCGCAAGGGTTGCCTCGGCTTCGCTAGTTCGCTGCCACAGCCTTCGCTAGTTCGCTGTTTCCCATCGCAAACCTCACAGTTTTTGGTTTGCCCGATTCGTAGCCCCTTTCTAAGTTTCCGGCATTATTGAAGGTAAAATCCAAGAAACTAGTTACTTCTTGCTCTATTTCTTGCTTGATGCTTCTCTTGTTTTCCTTATCTGCATATTGATTTTGTTTCCTTTTTTTTAATTTTCTGCATTTTGAAAAAGTTTTGATTTCAGTAGGTTAATTTAATTTCAATATGCAGATAATTTAATTTCAATAGGTTAATTTGATTTCAGTAGGTCTATTCTTATCATCTTTACTGAGCCATCTTCAAGCTTTGATTATGCGTTTGATGTTTAGTATTTTTACCAATTTTTATGGTTGTTAATCGAAGACGATATCAACCTACTTATTGTTTTTTGTATTTACATTTCAGTAGGTTAATTTAATTTTTATTATGCTTAGTTATTCGTTCATGGATCGATATTTGAAAAGGAAGGAACGTGTTGAGGTCGACATTGATAATCTCTCTATTGATCCTGGGCTTCGACCTTCTATATGGAATTATGATGTGAATGATAGGGATAGAATTCGGTGAGGATATTTGGTGAAAGGACCTTATCAGCCAAAAAATCATAACTTCCCCCAAACAACAATAGGAAATGTAGCTCGAAGGTTTAATTCTAAATGATTTGAAGAATATCCAAGCTGGCTAGAGTATAGTGTACTCAAAGATGCTGCATTTTGTTTATATTGTTACTTATTCAAACCTCAGGAGCAGACAAATATAACTCAGGGTGGTGGTGATTCTTTTGTTGGTGAAGGTTTTAAGAATTGGAAGAGGAAAGAAAAATTATTAGCTCATGTCGGGGAACATAATAGTGCTCACAACAAAGCAAGACAGAAAAGTGATTACAGAGTGTTCCTATTTTATGGCTCAGTGTTTTGATTAAAAAAAATATAGTTATATTAATATCGTCGATGAAGGTTTTTTTAGTACCAATAATTACCAGCGTTTAGTTTTCTTTTCTTGATTATGGCTTTACTTTTCTTTAAATACTATTGAAAATGAGCTAAGTACCAGCAATTTAGCTTTAGTTTCTTGTTAGCGAATGGAAGAAAATATATTTTGTTTAGCACTAAGGATTTAAGAGTTCTTTTCAATATGTTTGAAGAAATATTTCTTGTCAGCGAATGGAATAAAAATGTTTTTATCTGGGCGGTTAGGTTGGCTGAAAAAGAAATGGATTGTAAAAGTAATATAGAATATTTAAAATATTTTTGAGTTATTTGGATGAGTGTAAATTGTTTGGCTTGAAGTAAATAAAAGTAATGTAAAATATGACCAACGGCCGGCGATGCGCCCTACGGCTATTGGGGGCAGTGGCGGCGGCTGGCAGTGAACGATGGTGGAGGTGGCCGGTGACTAATGTTTTCAATAACGATGGTGGCAGGGGCTAGCAGTAGTGATGGTTAGTAGTGACGAGCTACGATGGCGACAACGGGCAACGATTGCTAGCAATGGCATCAAACAATGGCAGTGAACATGTACAAGCAATAAAATATCCGTGTATTTGAAAATCACTTAAATCTGAAGAATTTTAAATACAATAAAAATGAATTCCAAAAACCTCAATATTTTATATTAAAATTTGTTACTTCAAACCAATCATCAATATCATTTAAATCTTTATAATTGTAATGTTTTGCACTCCTTTAACTTCAAATCAAACAGCCTCATAATCAATTTTGTGCTCTCTCTCTCTCTCTATTTCTTTACTTTTATTATCTATCTTGTGAGTAGTAATATTAATATATCTATTTTGATATAATTTAAATATTAAAATGAAATATAAAAAATATTAAAAATTAGATATCAAATACATAAATGCATAAGAACTCAGTGCCCTAATTGTTGGGCTTGTATGACCTTTTAAAGCAATTTAAAAAAAAAATAAATCGATTGGCAAAAGGTTTGCACAAACTTGGGCAAATCTTCTTTGTTGTCTGGTTCGATTTTTCTCAACTTTATTAGCTCAATGATTATCAAATTGAATGAACTTGCGCATTACAATATTTAGCTTATTTTCATGAATACAATAACATATGCTTATATAAAGATAAATTAAATAAAGAATATAAGGGTATTGTTAAAGAGGATGATAAATGATACAAATATAATTTTGAAAAGAAAAAAAAAAAACTCATCAAAGATCCCCTTACATGTGGAAGCTGTCAAGCTCCACATTTTAGTATATACAAACAAGGTGTTATACCATTTCAAATCCATATGTTTTTCTAATTATACTCACTCCAAAGATATAAGTGAGTTGAGCCAAATTTGAGTCATGCTTAACTCGAGCCTTAGGCCGAATTACGAGCTCAAACTCAAGTTGAGCTCAAATGGCAAGCTTGAGCTTGACGGGTGGCAATGAAAGTGAGATCCTGAACCTGCTCGCAAGATCACGATAAATGATAGGAAGGTCAGGGAAGAACAAAATGGTGTGACAAGATCATGCTTAATGAAGAGATAAAGAAAATTTATAATTTTGATGATTTCAATACATAATTCTTTGGCAATCATGCTTAATGAAGAGACTATTTATTTATAGCATCCAAAACCTTATATATATATATATATATATATTGGAGCTATAATGGAAGGTGAAGGGGGAGGGGAAGGCATCCTATGCTTATTTTTTTACTTATAAAATTTTGACATCTCTTAAAAAGAGAATAGATTCTAAAAATTACTTATATGATTCGCTCCACCTTTGCATATGATGATATAACCATCTTATAGAAGTAATAATATATATTTTTTTATTTGCATGAAAAAAATGAAGTTTAAATTCATCATAAATTAAATTAAGGATGATTACAATGTTTTCATAAATAATTAATGACAATAACATTCATCTTTTTTTCAAATATTCATTGAATAACCAAAAATCTTTGTCAAAAAAATTCATAATTGTATCAGAGTTGCCTAATTTTTTAAGACTTTTTTTTTAAATTCATTAACAAATTAATTAAAATTTTAAGAAATTTCATATAAAACATATAGAACATAATTAAAATAAAATAAAAATAATCAAAATATTATATTTAATAAAAAATATATATTAAAACTAAAAAAAAAAAGTCATTTTGTAGAATTACATAATGTACTTAACTTTTGGTCTCATCTGATAAACATGGAAGTCTTCTCAGTAAACACGAGAGCTCTTAATGAAGGCTTCTAGAGTTCTGACAAAGTGCTTAAACCAAAAGAATAGATACTGAAGGGAACATAATGATTCTGTCATTGCCAATAAGATGAACAAATAGAAAAGCTAAGCAAAGCTTCCTCTAAGATTTTTCAGATCCGTCAACATAGAGCAATACATAACATCTCAACTTTTTATGTCCTTAAGGGCTTTAGTTGTCAAGCCAAACCCAAAAGGAAACAATGGATCATAATATCTATCCCCAACATTCATTGGCAACTGATCTACAGACTTAAACCAGGTTCTTGGAAGCTTGCCTGTGAATCCATAGTCTCCAAATAGCACATCAGCCACACCCTGGCCCTCAGATCCTGGCAACCAGGCAGCCACAAGGGCATCAATCACTTCAATATGAGGCTCCATCAAGACCGGTCGACCGGAGATGATGACCACGACGCACTTAACAGCTCTACATACATTATGGATGATGGTCGAACCAGGTTCTAAGATCGTCAGGTTGAGGCTGTCTCCGGCGGTCTCGCTGTATGGCGGTTCTCCGACGACAACAATGGCATAGGAGAACTTGCTGGTTTTTGCAAAGGTGAAGTCTGGATTCTCTGAGTAGGTTACTTTAGTAGAAGGATCAACGGCTAGTTTAATGGCATCAAGGATTGTAGTTCCTGCAATAGAATACAATCCCTTTATAATGTTTAGCCTAAGTATGAAAACCATCAATACAGGTTTGTCTTAGAATAAAATCATTTGTGAAAATCAAGTCATTATGTTGAATAGTTTATTACTCACCAACAGTAATTCTTCCACTAGCTCCTTGCCACTCAATTGTCCAACCACCACACTGGTAACCCAGGTTATCAGCATGGATTCCAGCAACTAAGATGTTCTGAGCTTTCTTAGGGAGGGGAAGAACCTGTTCATGGGCAGATTTCCCATTCTTCAGCAGCACAAGTGATTTCCTGACAGCTTCTCTGGCCAACTCTCTGTGCTCCTGTTGAATGGCAAAATAGGGGGAAAAATGATTTCTAAAACCAAACTTTGAATATTAAATTAAAAAATAAATCAATCTGCACTAAGGCTTCATTTGGGACGGCTTTTTCTTTCCTTTCTTGCTTTTGAAGCAGCTTTCTAATACGAGAAAAATAAAATTTGTTACATGAAAACTATTTTAAGAAGCAAGGAAAGAAAGCCGTCCAACGAAGCCTAAGTCTTTAGTTTTTGGGAGACCTTGGGAGGAGTTAACCTTTTTTCATAGTTGATTCAATCCAGCTAAGAAGCACAAAGGATTCTCAAAGAGAACCCATTGAGAATTCACACGAAGAATGCCTTCTGCAGCATTCATCTTATTCTGCCAGTGGCACACATTGTTGCTATTGACAAGAGTAGTTAGTCGCTGCTGAATGGAGTATAGTCAAAAGGAATCATGCACCTGCAAACATCTCGTGATGAATGAGGTAAGAGTATGAATCTAATTCAAGAACAATCCTCTAACAAGTAGTAATATAAACCTGTATTTAGTAGAAAAGATGACTGACTGTATCAATACCAGCATTGACTCCAGCTTGGATAGAGTAAGTGTAGTTTGCACCAGGAGGACTAGTTATCCTATCAATGCCTTGCCAATCTGAAATAACAAAACCCTACAAAAATTTTAGTAGTGCAACAGTTCGCTTAGGCTTTGTTTGGGGCGGCTTTTTTTATTGCTTCTTAAAGCAGCTTTTCTAGTACAAATATTATAATTTTTGTATTAGAAAGCTGCTTTAAGAAGCAGTAAAAATCGTCTCAAATGAAGCCTTAATAAAACAACAATTGAACATCAATTCTATCAAAGACATTTGTATATTGCTACCTTAAAATGAAGTGTGTTCTTCAGGAAGCCAGTAATCATATTTTTGATTAGCATGCTTTTCACCCCATTCCAGCTTGAGTAGGATACCATGATGGTGGAAACACCCTTGGCGAAATGGAGTTATAGTATGCGGGCATTGATGCTTAATAAGTCACGGCCGGCTGAGGATGGTATTTGTTGGCGTCCTGAATATTCGCGGGCCGGTAGGAGAAATATAGTTTAACGTCTTAGAGTTGTACGAAGATCCACGCACACCAATCAGATAAGTGAAGAGGAATGTAGCATTCATAAGTGAACACCAGAGTTTTACGTGGCAACCCCTGACAAAGGGGAAACCACGGGGCTGGCCCAGTTTTGAATGAATCCCACTAGTATTTGTAGTCGATTACAAATGAGGCCCTTCCTTAGAAGAAGGCCTTTTGGATTGATGTAGCCATGTACAATCATATAGATTGGCATTTACATGGTAAGAGTTACATATACAGGTTTGTTTGGCCTGAACAGACCGTAGTCGGCAGGGACCGTATCGGCAGGAGACGCTAGTCGGCCGGAGACCGTAGTCGGCCAGGAGACGCGTAAGTCGGCTGGAGACCGTAGTCGGCAGGAGACCGTAGTCGCAGGAGACCTTAGTCGGCCGGAGACCGTATCGTCCGGAGATCATAGTCCCGGCCGGAGACCGTATCGCCGGAGACCTTAGTCGGCCGGAGACGCGTAGTCGGCCGGAGACCGTAGTCGGCCGAGACTAGTAAGCCGGAGAACCGTTGTCTGGTGATGGAGGTCGGACGGACCGTTATTGGCGAGCAGTGGTCCAGAAGGACCGTAGGCGGTAGGAGATAAGATCAGGTGTTAGTCCCAGTGTACTTGGAAAGATCGGAATGTTGATGTACTGGCCTTGAGTTAGGACCGATCGGGTCTTTGGCAGGACGTAAGGACTGAACGTCGGCGCCTAAGCAGGACGTTGGGTCTTCAGCAAGACGTAGGGACTGAACGTTGTTCGGGCCTTAAAGCAGGCGTCGGCTTCAGCAGGGCGTAGGGACTGAACGTCGGGCCTTAAAGGTGGTGGTACCGGCGAGGTTCTGCGGTGCCCGGCGGTGGTCCGGCGAGGTTCTGCGATGATCAGCGTGGTCCGACGAGGTCCTGGCCGGTGGTCCGGCGCGAGGTTCCTGCGGTGGCCCGGCGGTGGTCCGGCGGCTGTCGAAGGAGGAGCTCCTTCCTTCTCTTCTCTTCTTTCTCTCTCTGCTTGGATTTCCTCTCCTGTGAAGAAATGAGGGCTCCTATTTATAGATTTCTGGAGTGGCATGGCCCGTAAATAGGCGTGAGATCAGGGGCGAATAGGGAGTGGGTTAAATGGACGGTCGATATTGATCTATGGCCGTGCAACCGTTCGTTGGCCATTTGGAGGCCTTAATGATGTCGGAATTTAGTGATCTTGGGCTCGTTGGATTCGTCTCGTGAGCCCGTTCGATTTTTTCAAGTATAGCTCGTAAAATCGGAGACGGCGTTTGGTACTACAATTGCGGTTTGACCTTCCAACAGCGCCTTTGAACCTTGAATTTCCGGACTCATTTGGGCTCGGATTGAATCGATCTTGTGTCGTTGGGTTCGTATTTCCGAGAATTGCTCAGTTTGACTTTGTAAGCTTGTTGAAATCGGTAGTTTCGGATGCTCCGGATTTAATTTTTTGAAGTCTCCAAACTAGCCTTTGCCTCTGAGATTCGTGCCTGATCAAGCTAATTTTGTGATGACGTATCAGTATTTGGTTTCTTCACTAATTCCTTTTGTGTCCCCCATCACCAACAAAGTGCTTGGCACAGGCTGCAACCTTGTCTCGATTAATCCAATCATTTCTCACATCAGTGCACATTGATGGCATCCACTGGCACATGTATTTATTTAAACTAATATTGAGCTGAAGATATGTCTCTATACGCTTAGATAAGCTAAAAACCAAAATGATGGCTATCTACTTGGTAGATCACAACAATGACAAGATTTGATCAAAAGGCAAGCTGGTCGAGTCCAAGGAATCACAAAGGCTAAATGTGTCTGCTAATGTCAAGTTGCGTTTTTAGCTTGTACTTAAGGTTCCGATCTTTCTTTATTTTGGAACAGATTATTCCGTGCACCGGAGGCTGCAGTCCAAAGGACGTAGACGTATCCTCGGCGGAACCTAGCAGAGGTCCACCCACCGCATTAGGGCCCACCCTTGCTTTGCCCAGTGAAGCAGGCCAAGCTCGTAGTAGAGGATTCGACACCCGGATAGGGGTTCCCAACCGTGCCCTACCATCCGACACCCTAAGCATACTAAGTTCCCAGCTCGAAATGCAAGTAGGCTTGAAGTTAAATATTAAACTGAGTAATATCATATTGAATTTCAAACTCAATGAAAGAATCTATTTCATTACATTGATTGCAAGCTGAGCTCAAATCAACACACTATAAAAGCCTTACTGATGAAACATTCACTTGCTGGCAGAGCCTGAAACAGATATCAAATAAAAGATTGATCAGGTTCCATGTGAATTCTCTTTAGGGAAGACTATCCCATCAATCTAAAAAAGAAAAGTGGTTGAATCAAAAAATGTATGGTAATGTGCTGATTGACCAAGATTCAAGAAACTATGAATGCCTATATGCGTGATGATTTATGTTATTTATTATCTGACCATTTGTGTATACTGCAAAGACTAGTTTAGCGAAAAAGATAGTAACAATTAAGAGTTTATTGATGATTCAATGACTTGAAGAAAGGGAAATTGATGAGTTAATATAACTATAAAGTGAGCTCAGGGTCACCCATGAAACCTTAGATCTTACTCTTCCAGAAACATAGGGAGTGCCTTTTCTATATTTTGCAGGGAAATCTCCTTGTAAACCAAGGTATTATTTCAGTCATCGCTTGGACAACTCTTGGCTGGTCTTCACTATATGCTTTCAAAACACCTACCACTAGGATTCTGCAGAACCTGATGCAGAGAGGATAGTATAAGTCAAAAAACTATTTCACTCTTGTAGAAAAACAATTTATGGTTGGTGGAGTAATTGCTTCTGCAAATCACATGGAGCAAATGTGTAAGGAATCCGCCAGTAGCGCCTGACTTCGAGGAGCAGTTGCAGCACCAATCCGATTCAACAAGGATCAGGATCCCTACTATAATAAGTCATGAACAGATATTTAAAACCAATAAAAAAAAATCTCATCAGAAGTTGATTAATTTTTAAGCCCAACTCCGATTTCATCAAACTTATAGTCAAATTGAGCGTTTCGGAAATATGAACTCCGATCTCAGCAAACTTATAGTCAATTTGACTCATAGACTACAGCATTTTTAGATTTGGTAATTCCGTCTGATGACCATTATGATTAAAATACTTCATTCTATAAGCAATAATATATATATAATTCATCATAAAATACAAAATAAAAAATCATTTAACTCAATTTCTCAAAATACCAAATAAGATGCGTGAATGAAAACTAATTTTGGAATTCCAACATGATTTGAAAATTATCGACTCGGAATGATAAGTTTTTTATTTGGCTGCAAATTAATTCTTTCAAATCGAAAATTAATTTTATTCATTATGTACATATATAAGTGTCATAAATTACGCATTATATATTTTAATATAAATTATCAGTTTTAGTTATATTTTGAGATGTGTTTTGACTGTTTGTGATTTAAAATAAAATGCTGGTAATAATTTTGGTCAACTAATGTTTACTTAGAAATTTATTATATCTAATGAATTAAAAAAATGAACTAATAAAAAAATTTATTAAACTGAAAAAATAGAACTTAAAAATATTTAATATTTATTTTGAGTTTTCTCAAAAATTTATATCGAGCCTATTCGTGATTATATCTAGTGAAAATTTTTTAAAACTATCAAACAGCTTCGTTCACAACATATCTAATGAGTATTTTTAAGCTTCAAATGTGCTCATTCAAGAATAAAAGATTATAATTAATATTTGTTCCGAGAATGAGTTGTTTGTGATTTTAGGCATATGCGAAAAAAAATATATTTAAATACTTTTAAAACATGATTATTTAAAATTTTTTTAAAACTCTATATAATTTTAATCGAGTTTAATTAGTCGAGCTCTATCGGAGGTTTTTAACGAAGCAACGATAAATGTTTCAATAACCATTAACGTTATTTCAGCTCGTTTGGTTTAGGTATCGAAGAATATTTAATAAAAAAAAAACGTTCAGCTCATTGTTTACTTTATCAAATAAAATTATGAACGATATCTTATCGATGCTGATAAGTGGCTCATTCATTTATTCCATAATATTCATGGTCACAATGTACTGCTCCCCTCATTATGGAAGAGTTTCGTACCAACTTATGCAAGGCTGCTTTTCTCAAAACATTTTTGGACAGGGCGGCCCAATCTCGGGCGAATTATTGGCCGTCCGGTCACGGATGTCCTGGATATCCAATCCAGTAACGCCATGTCACTCAAAATACACATTGGTCTCTTGTATTTTGCATAACACGGCGACATTTCAAAATTGATATCCAGACGAATACAACAACCGGACAAAAATAATTTGCCCGGCCCATTAATATGAAACTACTCCTCCGGCCCTTATAGTCTTATATAAATATACTAATGCAGGTATGACACTCGTCGCAAGCAGAACATCCGCCACTTTCTCCTTCGCAGTGCTTTTTCTGTCATCCATTTATACAAATCCGAACCTAACCCTAGTTTGGATTCCCCCGTCGGATTTCCTCTCTCTGGAAACCCCCAAAACCCCCCGCCACCGGTGCATCCCTCACCTCCACCACGGAACCCCTTCTCGTCAAAATTCCAGAATCTACCTCCGAAATGCCGACGATCCCCTGCCGTTTGCAATGGACCGCCTGCGATCTTCACCCCGAGAGAAATGCCAATGACCAGTTTGGCTAAATGCTTCATGAGGCATTCTTCCGTTACATGAGGAAAGGAAAGATGCAGGGACTGCTCCAAATGGTTGGTTTTGCTTGCCGTGCACCATGCTGTCTCTAACTCGAATCCTCGGACCCGAACGCTTCCATTAAACTTGCAAAGTGGAGGCCCGGATGGTCGGTATGAGCTCCTCTTCGCCTTCGCATGCAGGCGGTTTGGCAGTCAGCTCCTACGGTGAGTACGCTGGCTTAGAGGATTTCCAGGCTCATCGTTATCCAATGCGATCAGACGATGATGTGAAGTTATAAATATTTGTTCTTTTGGTTATCTTTTGAGTATTATGCTTGAGAATGAATCATATCATGTTTCTGGATTTTCGGAATGATTATATACTGATGGCGGAGATTAAAGATTTCAATGCCCGCTGTCATTAAAATCTAAAAATGGAAGCCACCATAGGAGTTTTTTTGTGCCGTCCACTCTTTTGTGGAATTCATGAGTGGAATTATTGTCATATTCACAGCCATCGATATGTTGAGGATGGACTTATATTCAAGTTTTTTTAAGGGTGGTCTTTTCAATTGAAACCTAATCCATTAGATTATTCTTGTTTGTGAATGAACACGATATCTGTTTCTCGAGACAATGATAAATGTAATTTTAGATTAGGCTGTGATTAATTGACAAATTGTATGCCTAACCTATATTGGTATCTGCTTATCTGCATAGAATGGTGGAGCATACTTGCTACAAAGGAACTTTCAGAAAGCGTCAAAGAGCTTTGAAGATGAACATGTATTAGTTCAGTCTGAGGTTAGTTTACATAATGTTATGCATATAAAATTTTTTTACGATGCTTGGTTCTATGATGTATTTTAATGGTGTAGGGCTACTTTGGTTTTATCTGAATTCGGATTTCATTTTTTGGCTTTAAAGATTATAATTCTTTCGTTGTTTAATATGCCTATGCCTGCTTTATCATCCTCGTATTTCTAATATTTTTCTAGTTCCAACTTGGCATTTATTTTGTAAGAGTAGCGCATTTGAGTTCTTGTCAATATTTTTGTTGGAGCCTCTTGTTTCATACTTCATCCTGCTTGGCAAAAAATAACCCTTTGCCATTTTTTTTATTGTTTTAAGTGGGCAAATTTCAGTATGAATCCCATGCTTTAACATTGCTTTTGTCAGCAAGATTTAAAACATTTCTCAACACGTTGGTGCAATTAAATATTAAAATTCCAGCAGGCATTTGTTGGCTGTGGCCTTATCTAATCGACATTTTTGTCGTTTTTCAAATTGTCACTAATCTCCTGCTTTGATTATTTCTTTCTGATTATTTTCTTCTCCTTCAGTAATTTAAAAACTTATTCTACTTTTGTTTGTTGTTCAAAAACCTTTTGGTAATTGGATGGCATTCTTTGATGTATCGCTGGGAAATGAGGATGGGAAAATTTGCTCTTAAGGAGCCTCTAGAACAATGAAGGGGGAATGAAAGAGTCGAGGTTTCACACTAAGTAATGAATACTTTTTCATTAAGTTCGATTGCAATAGAACTTATTAAGATAATGATAGGTGAATAAAGTTTCTAATGTCAAATTAGGTTCATTTACTTTAAGTCATGTAGAGGGCACCATAAGTTTTAAATATCATAATTGACCTTTTATCAGAATTGGCAAAAGTGATATGTGGGTCGTAATAACCATATTATATATATATATATATATAATATATATATAACTATATATATAATATAATATTATATATATAATGAACCTGATTAAATGCATGTATCTACTTACATACACTAAGGAGATGGTGAGAAGATTTTAGCCAAAATCTAGTAACTTGGAGGAAGTAGGAAACTTTAGTGCAGGTTTACGCGTGTAGTTTTCCGTTGTTTCTTTTCATTGTCAATATCATTCTTTCATTTGAGAGCACTTTTTTCAAAAACTTAAGCAATTCCATGCAAAATTTAATGTGTGGTCGGATGAAACTAGAAAAAAGAAGTTGTTCGGACTTCGGAGGATACTTCGTTATATTTTCTTTCTAGCATGCTGTTATGTTTTCCTGATATGAAATTTTAATCAGTTTCTGGAACTGGAGCTTATTTGGTTAGTCTTTTTCTTCTGCTGATGTTCAAACATCCACTATACTATAATTTTAAATGCACGGAAAAGTCACAATGTATACCACCATTCACCAACTTAGGCGTGGTGCCCGGCCTTGCATGCAAGCCTGAAAAAATCACTTGCCCAAATTTTTGTCCATCTTTGTGATGAATGAAAGTACTTGATACACGACAACTAGATAGAAAACCAAAACGAGGAGCAACACAATGGCTCAGTAGAACTTTCTCGATTCAAATTTTTAGAAGCAAACACCAAAAGACCACAAAACAGACGAAGTTAGACAAAAACGTATACTAAAATAAAAATTAAAACAAACGACCATCAGAACAACAAACTAGTGGTCACCTCAACATGCAAAAAATAAAGTAGGTAGATAATAAGTGCTTAAAACATGCCAAACAAAGGTCCACCGCAACAACTTTGGCCCAACATCCACGCATAAGACTCCTCCGGCCAAATGCTTACCTAAACTGGCCAACACACTTTTCCAAGAGCTTCAAGAAGGAAGATACAAATGGGGTGGAAACTTGTGAAGAGAAGTAGTTAAGAAGCCCAAGCCGAAATCAAAATAATAGGAGAAGAGAAGGGAAATAGCTCGCAGCTTCTAAGAAGCAACCCTCAGATTTTTAGATTATGTTTACCTCACCAAAATTAGCTCCAAATGTCTCAATCTGCCACTAATATAGGACGAGGAGAGGGAACCAAATATCCCAAACAGCCGCTCCAATGAATCCAATCAGCAAGGGGAGGCAGAAGGCACCCAAAGGCAGCCAAGGGAGCATCACCCGAAAACCAGCAGGACACAACCATCGAACAACCACGCAAGGGGGAGAGAACGCGGTGGGAAGAACCGAAAGGCCAAAACAGAGGGGGAATGCCGGCCATCAATTTGATGAGCTAAAAAAGACAGCAGTTCACATAATGAGCTAAAAAAGGTAGCAAAACACAGCAGCACCCCAACTAGCAGCAAAACCCGAAACAACCAAGGCCAAACCAAGGAACCAAGTCAACCCAACAGCCATGGGCACACAAAGAAACTAAGCACACCCAGGCATTGCAAGTCCAAAAGCACAAACCTACCGCAATGATCATAGGGTTGCCTTCCATCATAGGGTAGGAAAAAAAAACATATAAATTTAGATTACAATATAAAAAATTAAATTGGCAATGCATCAGTACTTTCATTATGTTATTGCAAGAAAACTCGAAAACCACTAAATGAAATTTCACTTGGACTTTGCTTGATTTTATCTTATTTTAGACTGTTTTCAACTTTCCTGCGAATTTCTTCCTTTGATTCTTGATCCAATTTTTTTTAATCTATTGAACAGAAATTGTTTTTCTTGGTCAGCTTCATTTTTTCTTTTTTGAAATGTATCAAAAGTGACACATGCAGGCATTTAAAAGCATTGTAAGTTTTTAACAGCCACAATAACTTTCCCTTTCAGCTTGTAAAAACGGAAATAAGGGAATCCATGCTCAGAATTGGAGAATTCATTAATAAGTTTTTATTAGCCAAGTTATTAGTTGTATAGTTTAAATCAGTTGGATTAGTGCGCCTGGTAAGCATTCCCATCATGGGAATATTTACTCATTAGGAGGCAATGGCTTGATTGTTCTTAATATTTGTGAAGTCGTAAGAAAAGTTCCTTATATATTATCATTCATCCTCCTCAAAAAACATATTCTCTAAAACTCTCTCTTGGATCATTGTTTTGGGCATGCAGCTGTGGGAGGGACTTTGAGAAGATTGCTGATATCTAACAGAGGCAAGCAAAAGCTGTGCCCAGCAAGGGAGTTTACTACTTTTTTTTTAAGGTCTTTCTGTAATTTTTGTGATTTTGTGCCAGCTTTGAATTTATCAGGAGCATTGGATGAAAAGATAGCAGTTACCGAAGCAACTGAAGTTAGAACCAACTTTGGATGACTCCAACAAGAAGGCGGCAAGGCCGTGGTAGAGGCGCTCTAGCTCAGGCAGGGGTCGTGGTTCCAAGTCTAGTGATCAAATACGGTCGTGCCTTTCTTCAATCTGTTCACTATCGCAATGGCCATAATGAGATTGCATCACCAAAAGGTTTTTTTTATTTGCATTATTTAAATCATATTAATACCAAAAGTTACTGTTCCTTTTCTATTCTTGAAATTTTGAAGTATATTGTGGAAATAATGAATCATAAATTTTGAATGAGTAGTTAATTTATAGCACTTTGTTTATAGTTTTTCAGCCTAATTTTCCCTAAAATGGGTGTGGCATTTGCTGGTTGGGTGCTAGAGTAAATTGTGTCCATCTTAAATATTTTTTGAAGTTCATAGCTGCTATTTATAAAGTGCATATTTATATTATTTTCCTTCAGTAAGATGCTAGTCCTTTCATTGCAAATAATGTCTATTTGGGAGAAAGAAAATATATAATTTTCTGGATTCATAACACAAAAAAATGGTGCAATTATTTAAATAGGATATTTATTGTATCCTTACACATAATTACCTGATAACTTGCCAAAGCAAGCTTTGCTAAAACTAGATTCAAATTTGAATTTCGAACAATTGGAATATGGTCAAATAATTGTGATA